>NC_041027.1:15104374-15212394 GCF_900634625.1 Parambassis ranga
TCAGTAATCATCAGCCCGACAGAGTCAAACGTACTAACCTGTGAACACACCTCACAGAGGAGCAGGAGGCTGATCTCTGTCAGACGTTTATCTCCTCCAGGTTGACACGACGTCGTGGTTTCACAGCAGAGCGTCTGCAGGCAGAGGACAGAGGAGGCGTCATCAGCAGCTTTCCCTCCTCACATGTATGTTTTCATAGTGTGTGTCACATGTATCTGAAGACTGTTTTATGAATGTTTTTTCAAACAAGGTTCATTAAAGCAATGTGTGCAATGTCCATCTCTCACCAGTAGATGGTGCTGTTGTTCATTTTCCCTTTTACAGAATTATTTCCTCTTTAATCAAAACTATAGATCTATAATCCAAATTAATTTCTGAGATTTTGTAGTTTGCAGTGAACGCAGCATCTGGACAGTGAATGTCTCACTCTCCGTTTAGTCTGAGCCGACCTGCGCTCCACTGTCTGTGCTGTATGAGGCATACAGAGCTGTGCATTAGATTATTATTATTATTATTACTCTGGAAAAGAAAGAGCGGGTTCACTCAGACGTCTCACCTCAAACTTTAAAGCGCAGGCAGAAAGGAGCTGCTCTCAGCTCGGAGGCCCCTGCTGTCAGGTTGGTTCTGGAAGCAGAGAGGAAAGCAGCGTTAGGTGTCTGCACAGGTGGCACAAATAAAACTAAAGAGTGCTGATGCTCAATATTTTAAAGATAAATCACCCTTAAAGGTCGGGTAGGAAATTTCATTCTGATGCACTTTCTGTTAAATTAGTGTAACTTCTCTTTACAATCCGATAGCAACCGATTAGTTCGGCAGTTTCTCATTAAAACAAAGAATATGAATCATCTGAAGCTATAAAACATAAAAACATCAGCCAATCCTCCGGGTGGACCCTGTAGGAGTATTGGCTGGTTGTCACTCTCTTCCTGCTCTGTGCACCAGAGTGCATGATGGCCGAAGTCACAGACCGCAGCTCGTCTTCAGGTGATGCGCGTCCATGTGATTGGAGGCGTGGCTTCAGGGTGAGCTCAGAGAGAAAGGGGCGTGTGTTTACTTTGAAATCTGGCTGACTCTCACTGAGTTTTCAAAACCCTACCTTTAAGATCAACAGTGTCAGGATCGGTATCGTGTGGTGTTTTCTTTAGTTTTAGTTTCAAACACCAGCACTAACAGTCCTGCTCCTTCTACTTGTAGTTCGTTAAAAGAAGAGATGGCAAAGTTATTTCAAGATGGCGGACGCCCTGTAAGGGGTGGAATTTTTTTCCAAAGGCATGTTTCATGAAGTGCGGTGATACATCTGCGTACCAACTTTCATGGCCGTAGCTGTTACGCAGAATATTTTCAAATTCTAGGGGGCGCTGCAGAGCCATTTGGCATGTCACAGTCATAGTGACAGCGTCAGGTTACCATTTTTCTTGACCTGTGTGCGACGCTTGGTGCGTTTTTGAGCACGCACAGGGGTCAAAGGAACTCCTTCAGGAACCCTGAACTGAAGTATGTGCTCTGCAGCCAGCAGGGGGCGCTCGAGCTGTTTTTGCTTCAGATTTGGGGAGCTGTCATGTCTTTATACAGTGGATGGTTGAAGTATAAACTGAAGTGTGGGCAGGCTGGAGAACTCAGTGGGTGTTTCCACAGAGGTCACAGTGACACTCCACAGCTCCACGCCGACACCACACATCCTGCCTGGTAGGACTGACAAACGTTCTGCTTCCTCCTCGTGTTTCCTGCTGTCAGCCGAGGGGCCGACACCCTTTCAGGGTGGAGAGGGTCAGCTCCCCTTCCTGTGAGGAGGCAACGGCTGGCTCCATCTTAGCACAGGGAGGGGGAGGAGGAGGAGGAGGAGGGGGAAGAGGAGGAGGAAGAACTTTCTTTCCTCACAGGAGAGGAAACGCGCTGCTCTGCAGTGCTCCATCATCTGCACCTCCCTCTGCACTGTTTATTTTTGTGCCAGATGTGCAGAGCAGCGAGGCGTTTCCACACTTCTCTGATGGCGTCCTACAATCCAGCGTCCGACTCACGACTTCCTGCTGGAGTCTGAGGCCGAGGAGAGACTTCCTGCAGAAACTGTGCGACTGTGGAGAGTCTCTGAGGCCTGACAGAGACACACAAAAAGAGACACACAAAGAGAGGCACAAGGCAGACTGTCGCCAGAGGAAGGATTCCAGTGAAAGGTCGAGCACTGTAAATCTAATTGGCTCACTGCTGTCTACATTTTAGCAGCGTCACAGCAGAGACACGAGGCTGCAGCTCTGCAGCGCTGAGTCATTCACAGCGTTCACCTCGGCTGGCTACAGGTCGGACCACTAGAATTCATGACTCCACATTTTCACCCGGCCTAAATCTGAAGCCAAAAAAAAAATAAAAATAAAAATAAGCAACGCTAAAAAGTGGCGCCGCCATGTTGCCTGCCCGCGCCATGGTTTCTGTGGCGGCCGTGCTTCCATCACGTTCCTCCTCCTGGCTCCACTTCCAGTCAGTGTTTGGGTGCTTAAGCAGAGTGATGTGGTGGTTGACTGACATGAAACCCGTTAAACCGCAGAGCGACTTCTCATTTCCAGCAGCTTTTTTTTGCTGAGCTTGCAGCTGAGGACCACACACAGAGTCCTGCACCTCCACTTTAGGTGGAGCGTTTATTTACTCGGGCGCTGCATGGACCATCAGAGAGGCAGAAACCACATCCATCTGAAAACTGTTCCTCCTGTGAGCTGAAACTCATCTGAACATGTGGAGGCTTCTAGAAATGAAGCAGCTTGAGCCTCAGTGAGGCTGAAACTCACATTTTTCATCCTAAAGTCTGAAACGGATCAGAGTGAACAGAGGCGCACGGCGCTCTGACGCCTGGGATCGACGCCTCCGCCCCGTCCTAGCAGAGCAGTGAGCGGGTCAAACAGGCGGCTGAGGTCTTGGCATCAAAACACAGAATCTATTTTGGAGTCAAACTGTATTAACTGCTGGAACTCACAGCTTACAGTGCAGTATTTATAGCAGCGCACCGACCACACGGACTCACATATCACAGCATTTACAATGCAGACATTCTCCTGCTCTGCTCCACCCTCTCATCCTGATATGGACTCCCCTCCACAGGTGATGTCAGCACAGTTCACGCCGTCACCTCACGACACCTCTGTGTGCGATTCAGTCGTCTTACAGGCGGTGCCGACAGTCCGGGAACTGTGCGACATATTTACATTAATCCAGAATAGCTCTACACAGAGTGTGTGTCTGTGGCTGCACGTGTCCCTGACACATACAAACACATGAGAAACACACACACACACACGTAGGCATCTTTGTTCCACACAGTCTGATCCACAGAGTGGACTTTGGACATGTGTAGAGGGGGGGGGGGGGTGTATTTATAAATGGCGAGCCCACCCAGCCCGACGTGCTTCACATGCCTCGGGTGTTACCAGAACTGGCACCGGCATCAACAGTCAGCCGAGCCAAATCCATCATGAAAACATTCTGCGTGGACTTTTAATGAACCGTCCTCTTTAGCGTGCTCGCCGCTCCGCTCTGTCCACAGCCTCAAAAACACACAGCAGCAGCTCGTTAACGTTGAACCGGAGGGCGGCGGCGCAGTCTGAGCAGCTGTCCGTCACACGGCTTATGGACTGGACAAAGATCTTTCATTTTTTCATAACAATAAAATGTGCAGCACTCTTCATGCACTTTTGTTCGTGGCCACAGGAGGGCGCAGACCTACGTAAACACAGCAGGAACACCGAGCTTCTTGACCGGGTTTAATCTGCTCGGACGTGTCTCTGACTCAGACTCTTGTTGTCCTTGTTGTCCATGCTAGCAGCAGCTAAACTGCTCCAGAAAGAAGATGTTATCACAGAACTTCAAGTGGAACCAGAATACCATGAAGTCCAGATTATTTCTGTATCCGAGTAAAATCACCGACACTGAAGAAGACACAGCAAGACAAGACAGCAGCCAGGAGGACAGACTGTGCTTCGTCTTCTTGAAGATATAAAACACACACGTGAAACACAAGTGAAAGAAACCGACTCAAAGAGCAGCGGTGACACGACTGAAAGCTGAGCTGTAGCTTCGAGGAAACATCGTGTTTATCTGCGCATGCACGTGTGAGGAAAAGCAGTGAGAGAGTATTTATGGTTCTGCCCTCTGACTTCCTGTCTTTCACTTCACATGCAGAGTGCAGGAATTCCCAGCAGCAGGCAGGAAATCAGATTCAAAGAAGCAAACTGCTGGACGTCTGAACAGGTCCAGAATCATGGACATAAAATAAGCCCTGTTATTAACAGAGAACTAGAACTGCTGCTCCTCACACAGCTCTAATGATGGAGCAGGTAGGTCAGGCTCCGTCAGCTCCCCACATCCACCCTCAGTGTTTGTCTTTCAGCTCCATTCTTTCCTTCTGCCTCCCTCTCTGTTTCCTCCCTGCAGACACACAGAGTCTCAGCACCAAAATCTGGTGTTCTCACTCTGACGGCGAGGACCTCAAACCTCCAACTACTTTGCTCTGAGTCCTGTCTGAAGCCAACAAACATTCATGTGGGCGGCACGATGCTCGCTCTCACAGAGGTGTGCAGGGGGCGCCGTTCTGCCTCCTTAAACTTCATCAGCACTCTGACATCACAGCTGCTCCATCATGATGGACACAGTGGGATGCTGGTATGACACCAGTCTGAGGTGGGGGAGCACAGAGCATCTCTTTGTTTGCCTCTGCAGACAGGGGGCGCTGCGGCTCCTCAGTGCCCACGGCACAGGACAGCAGCGGCTAATAAACAGTGCAGCGGGCGGACATGGATCCTGTCTGCAGACCTTCTAAGGACACGAGCAGATAGGGTGATTGATTTCCTCTGCAGCAGCTATGATCTGGATTCTCACACTGTGGAACGTTCTGCACATGTAACTGTACCAGCTGTGGTTGTATGAGGTCCTGTGCATAAAGCAGGCTACTGAGAGTGGAAGCTGACATCTTGGACCTCCAAACACAGTGAGCCTGTCCACAACACAATGAGGTTTAACCCCGGCCCTGATCATGCAGCTGTGCCGAGCTGCAGGCACGTGATGCCCTGCCAGGTAGAGGGCAGGGCCGTCTTCTGCTTCCAGGTCTGGCGGGGCCCAGCATCGGTCCCGGGTGGTCAAAGGCTGCATAGAAACAAGCACGGGTTTACCACAGCAGCTTGTGTTACACACAGAGAGCTGGCAGCACTCACACAGAGGATTAGACAGAAGAAGCTCGAGTGTTTACTACTGCTGACCCCGTTTGGATTCTGCACTCCCCCTGTAAAAACGCTTCCATCTACATTTCTGAAAAATGTGAGAGTAACAGTTTTCAGGTATGTGCCGTCATCACGTCTGTCGGGTCACGGCCCGGCAGGTCCAGCCTTTTCTTCTGACCTCCCTCCTGCTGACCTTGGCTCCTCCCTTTGGGGGTCACTGTGCATTCCCAGCTGCTGCAGCCCGTCCTGTCCACACAGAGCCATGCGAGGGCTCGCTCTGCACCCCCTCACGTGGCACATACACCTGACATGGCATCCTGTGCATGCACACACACACACACACACACACACACTACAACAACATCACAATCACAGCCACAGCATGGGTGTGACACGTCGGGAGATGTGGCCACTCGGAAGACATTTCCACAGCTCGGTGTGAAATTGGGAGCCATGTGGTCATTTATGCTATGCTGGCTGGCATGAATGACATGACCCACAGTTTGGTCCTGGAAAAGGGTGGGAAAGGCATAATCTGCCATTTATGAGGCTGTTAAACTGCCAGGAAGATAAAAGAATTTCTCTCAAGTTGAACGCGCTGACAAAAGCAGCATTCTACTTGAGTCCAAATTTGGGAAAAGGGGAACAATTTGAAAGCTTGTCAACCAGACTCCTTTGGCATTTCAGAGGGAGAGAGGGAGGGCGCCGGGGCTGGAAAATGCCTCTGAACAGAACAGCCATGGTTTTAAAGGCCTCTCCCCGCCTTGTAGTGGTAAATCAGAATCTTCCTCAGCCTTTGGCTTCGGACAGTAGAAAAGAATTCAGATTTCGGTGCTCGGATAATTTCACAGAAAAAGCAACCAAACCATCTCGGTCTCACTTTTCAGACTTCTGACACCTGCGCTGAGGACATGCCTCTGAATGCACCTGATATCTCCCTCGCTGCACTCTGACCTTTTGGCAGCACGCACAGAGAATGCACTACAGCTGTGTGTACGGCGTGCCTGCAACATCTCGTCCAATCAGACATTAAAGGCTCTCAAACACAACTTGAGCCGGGCTGAATGGGAACAGTGGAGCTGTTCTCTGCCGGCCGTTTTCATGGCAGCGTGTTTGGAAGTGTCTGCAGTCACAGAGTCCATCTGGACCCGGCAGGCCCGGTCCCTCTTCCAACCCTTGTTACAATGCTGCCAACAGACCGCGGGCCAGACAACCCAAGGCAGCAAAGGCTGCTTATACTTTTTAAAAAGACACAGGTCTGTAGTCAACATGTTAATATGAAACCCCATCGAAGTCACAGCTAAATGATTGTTATCAGCTGTTACCCTCCCCCAATGAAAATAAATACATTTTGGGCACTGGAGCATATCTTGATACTTTACATACAAACATTGAACTACAACTCTGCGACCTTCCTAACCCTAACCCTAATGCAGATGTTAAGTTAAAATGGGCACTAAACTCCCATTGAAAAATAGCATTTTTTTACAAAATTACTATAAATAATCCTTCAATCCCGCAGCAGATATTTCATTGGATTATTTAAAAAAGGTCTTCTCTATCTTCACAGTGAGTTTCATGAACATATCCTGCAGGATTGTGGAGAAATGCGAAGTTAAATTGTCACTAAACTCCCATTGACTCTCATTGAAAAATAGCATTTTTTTTAAAAATCACTATAAATAATCCTTCAATCCCGCAGCAGATATGTCACTGGATCATTGTTAAAGAAGGTCTTCTCTATCTTCACAGTGAGTTTCATGAACATATACTGCAGGGTTGTGGAGAAATGTGAAGTTAAATTGGCACTAAACTCCCATTGACTCTCATTGAAAAATAGCAAAAAAAATCACTATAAATAATTTTGTTAAAGAAGGTCTTCTCTATCTGCACAGTGAGCTCAAACCAGCACATTTGTATTGTTTAGATGTTAATGAGTCTGCTGTAACAGGGAGTCCACCCTGCTGTAGTGCAAACAGGTGGTATTGCAAGAACATTGCCAGTGCAAATAATGTAATACAGAGTAAAAATACTACCCAATGTATCAAGCAATCAGATATATGACAACAATTTCTCATTCAAGTTGTATAGTTGTAACCTCACCTCTTAAAATGACACTAAACATAATACAGTAAATCACTAAAATATGTCCTTAACCAGGGCCAAGACCAAGACATGCACCAGTGACAAAATACATCTTTTCATCAGGGGAGGGTAACTTTAACAGCTGATAACAGCAACAATCATTCAGCTGCGACTTTAACGGGGTTATCATACCAAAATGCTGACTACAGACAACCTTTGCCACCTCGAGTGGTACCGACATCTTATCCGGCCCATGGCCTACAGGGTCCAGCTGTGCACAGTCTCCCATCAGCACTGACAGACATCTCTTTGTGCGAAAGGACACAGACGGCCGTAAAAGTGTTCTGCTGTAAACGGAACATTTAACGAGTGATTGAAGAGAGCGATGGGAGGGCGAGAGAGACCATTCACATTCTTCCTTAATGTCTTTTTTCTTCAGTCCTTGCTGCTAAGCGGCAGCAGCATGAGGAATGCGGGTTCATGATTAAGGCTCCAGATATTCGTCGGGTCATGAGTCACTCTGTGTGTTGCTATCATTCATATTCTCCTCTTGTTTTGCCTCCATGACGAGCACAAGCTGCATTTTCCCTAATTTGGGGAGGAGGTCTGAGTATGTGAGAGTGAAACCCACAGCCAATGTGAATAATTCAGCTTCTGAGTCAGCACGGAAACATCAGACCCCCTTTCCCTTTATTCAGCCAAGAAAAACGGAGCCGCGGCCGAGCTGTAACCATGAGGTGCAGTTACAGAAACCTGAACAGCTTCAAAAACTCATGTATGTGCCGCAAAGTAAAGATTTACAGAGGTTAATAAAAGAGAAGCACCCTCTGCAACTGACCAGTGGGGGCGCTGTTCTGCAGGGACCAGGTGAAAAAAGGAGAGCCTGAATGTTTGTGTCAGAACTCTCCGGCACACAGAGCCAGCAGCAGATTTGGCCTGCTGTCCACACGGCGTGGCTGAGCGGGCTCAGTGTTTTCCTGTCCCGTCCTGCCCCGGCCTGCCCTCTCCTCCGCTCTGCTGCACGCCACAGAGTGGCTCCAGTGGAATGTGATGACCACGGACGGGACAAAGCCCTGCATTCATGGCCCCTCGTCCCACTCTGGAAGTTTTGCGACTGGGAGCCTTGATCACAGAAAGGATGGGGGGTGGGGGGGCACAGGTTGCCCTCGCCTGCACTATCAGACACACACCATTCACTCCATTATCTGTGTGATAGTGGTGGTGGAAGGAAATAAAACACTGACTGTGGGGATTTTAAAGAGGGCAGGTCTAACAGTGAAGCAGGATTTAAAGACTCCATCCTGTCCCGACAGAGACAGTAGAGGATCCATTCGCTTGCTTTGTGTAGGTAATACAATAGAGCACTCAGAGGCTGGTTACCATGCAACCACACAAACACACACAGGGCATCTTCATGGGTTTGTATTGCTATGCAACATGTGCTGTATATTTCTGATGGACATACTTTATGTGTGAATCTCAGGAGGTGAGGCTGCAGCTGGTCTCCAGTGATTCTCTACCATCTGGGTGCTTCATCACCTCAGTGGGGGGGTCTCTACTGTTGTCATCAGATTTAATGCTTCGTTTCTCCTTTTGTGCTCCTCTCCATGTACAATTCATGAGAGGAAACTGATGCCATTATAATGGCCTGTGTGCTCAGAGAGCTGCAGGTCGGTCCCACCGCAGCTACTGATCACTTAAAAAGAGGAAGATGTGACCACAGTCCAGGAACCCTGCCAGGCTGACAGAGAGAGGGGATGTTTGGAAAGCACCTCTGACCTCCTCCTCTTTTTAAACCTGATAAAAAGAAGGCTGAGAAAAATGGAGGATGGGTCAAGGCCAAAGGGAGTGTGTGTGTGTGTGTGTTGTTTCATCATAATCCTCCTCCATTACAGCTGGTGGTCCACAAGGTTCTACCTCCAGTCTGTTATCTGCTCATAATGTGGCATCTCTGCCACCGTCCTCCCTCACTGACCTGAAATTAAATCCTGGCTTCCATGCAACTTCCTCACACTCTGACAGTGAGGCTCTCCTGACAGGGTACCAGACCCAACACAGCAAGAGACAATCTGCCATTCCTGAGGTGGACCCGAGAGATTTCTGCAGCACTTTGTAACCATGAATAAGACTCGGGTCCACCTCCTCCAACCAGAGACCAAAGAACATGGTCTGAGGTCTGCACGAAGGTGATGCAGGTCACAATCCTTCCTCACTAGAACTGGTGTCCCCCAAGGTTTGATCATGGGTCCTCTGTCTCTCATTAATTACCTCCTATCACTCTGTCAAATCCTCTGAAGTGAATCCACTTCAACTGCTACACAAATATAAATGACAAAGATCCAGACTACACTTAAATACAAAGAAATCACGTCTTTTTACCAGCACTATTCTATAGGAAGGGAAATCATGCCATGATGCCGTGGGCGCTGCAGCCTCCTCCTGTCCTCGCAGTGGAGTGGACGGCGTGCCTGATCGCTCAGACATTCCTACTATGCAGTAATTCACAACATACTCTCATGGGCCACAAGGCAGGAGTATATATAGACCCCTCTAACATTTCCTTCACGTTCTGAGGCCAACAGGGAGATTGACAAGGAAGCGCTTTTCCAGCGGGAGGAATTTCATAGGAGGGCTGGCTTTATGCTTTTCTGGGGCGTATTTATAGCGGCTGAGGTCAGGGCACCGCCGGCATGCCGGGTGGCCTTCTTCAAACCTGGCCATGTTAAGCGATGCTGCCAGGCCAGAGCAGGGGCGGAGTAATGAGGCATCATTCCATTCTAAATCTAAACCTCCATGTTAATGACAATAGTACCAGAGCAGAAGGAACAACTGATCTGATAAACAATAAAAGGATTTACAACTTTATGTACTCTCCAATAACATGACGACATAAAAACAGCACAAACATCCACCAAATGTGCTTAAAACAATAAAAGAGTACGATGAAGCTGCCGCCTGCAGCCTGTGTGTTCAAAGCCAGGCTATCATCTGTCCGGCCCTACCCCCTCAGAACAGATTAGTGTAAATGATCCTCATTTCCAATGGACGGTAACACAACACAGATTATTATTCTGTGCTTCGGGGGTTTGTGTGGACTCTTCCTGTGGCATGAATCTTTAAAGAGGAGACTGTAATCCATACAGGGTGACAGAGAGCTACCTGACGCTGCACAGAAGCCCGCTCAACTCCTCAAAGACAGAGCTCAGATTGCTGGCAAGAAATGTGACAGCAGAGGAACCGAACAGGAGTCATTCAGTGCAGACTGACAGTAAACCAAGTGTTTGACTTCTGTGCACACACAGCATCCATTTGAGGGAAAAAGCAGAGTGGATAAATCAAGAAATGTAATAATAAGAAGAGAAAAATTACAAACATAAACTCCTATCTACGCTGGAGTGACACTTTGTAATACCACTATATATAAAGAAAAAGCACCTGGACGACATTAATCTCCTCAGCACAGTGTTGCAGTAACCAATGGCAACTGCTTCTGTGTCAACAGAAATCTTGGACAAGGCCGGCTCCTGCAGCGCCATTGGCTGGCTGAATGAATGACTTGCAAACTTGTCTATCTATTATGCATGCTGCTTTACCTTCAGTGTGTTCTTGAGCTCATTCTCAGGTAAACACAGCTGAGAGGAGGGTCACAGCAACGAGCTGCAAGGTAAGACACTGGTTTTATTTTGACACCTCAACGCAGACTCTTCAAAAATACTTTTTAAACTTTAGCACCTCTGAACAGGCTGTCAGACATGGAGCTGATGGGATCCACCCTGACAGCCACCTATGCTCGGCCAAAGACCAGCCACTTCCTCCCCGCCATCTCCACCATGGCATCCAGCTACCGCAACACCCAGCTGGCCCCGACCATGAGTCACGGTGCCAATCTGTGGAGGACCAGCAGTGCTGCCATCCCATCCTCGTCTGTGCAGCGAGAGAATTTAGACCTGGTCCGAGCCAAGACCATGTTCTACCCGTCCAACAGGAGCGTGCTGACCACCCGCTACACCCCGGATGACTGGTACAAGTCCAACAACAACTACTACCGGGAGTCTGAGCTGTCCCGAAAGAGTGCGGAGAGGCTGAGGAAGGACACCATCCGGCTGATGCAGGAAAAGGAGCAGCTGACCAGATGGACACAGGAAGCGACCAGCAAGAACATCGGCGAGAGGCTCAATGACATCGTCTTCTGGAAGTCTGAGCTGAGCCACGAGATTGACAACATGGTGACAGAGATAGCAGCACTCAGCGAGGTCAAGAGGAGGCTGGAGAGAGCCTTAGCAGAGACAGAGGGGCCCCTTCAGGTGAGGACAGATATTTCTACATGTTCTTATTAGAGCTATTGTATAAGGGCGCTCTGCTGTTTCTATCATTCAAATCAAGCCTCGGCTCAGTGCCCGGTTTGGTTGTAGCAACAGTATCTGTGTCTGCCGCGCCGCCTCGGCTGGGTCAAACTGTAATTAGGTCACCTTAGTGCCCATCGGTCACTACCTGTCAACCTGACTGGACATCTGACACCACGCAGGGCAAATATCATGTAGCAGAAGGCTTTCTTAGAGGCTTCTCCAGGTAACTGAAACTGTAGACTCACCTGGAGAGGCGCACAGGGGCATTACATACATGTATGCATGTGTTTTAATATCATCAAAGCTGAATGAAAGTCACCTGCTCATCTTGTTTTAGTCACGATCATTTTGTCAATAGGTGTCTCAAGAGTGTTTGTACCACAGAGAGAAGCGGATGTCCATCGATCTGGTACATGACGGCGTAGAGAAAGACCTCATAAAGGTACGATAACAGCAGCCGCTCAGGTTTGTCCTGCTTCTCACCGCGGACAAAAGCTCACCTGTCTTTCTGCCTCTCATCCAACCAGGAAGTAGAGGTCATAAAGTCATGTCAGGAAAGGATGAGGAGACACTTGGAGAGAGCCGTCGCTCAGCTGGCGTAAGTCTGAAGTTTGCTGTACGTGAGTCTGTCTGTGTGTTTACTGCTGTAAATGCTGCTTTGTGCAGGTCGAACCGAGCAGCCCAGCACGAGCTCGAAAGAGACATGAGCGACAAAGTGACCGCTCAGAGGATCGATGACAGGTGTCACCATCTGAGGAACACGTCAGACGGCATCGGCTACTACAGAGGGATCGACAGGCTGGACCCTTCGTCAGTTTAAAACCACCTGTAATCTGTTTAATCTTAAACCAGACGGCGGCTGAAATGTTCCTTCCCTCCTTTAGAATCTCTCTGCCCGACTCCTGGTCCAAGTTCTCCGATGACAACATCCTGCACTCCCAGAGCGAGCGCGCCACCTCCCACAAGCTCCGGGACGAGATAGAAATCCTGCTCAGCACCACGTCCAATGAAATGTGGAACCAGTTCAACAACGTCAACGTTTCCTTCACCAGCCGCATCTCCGAGACCGCCGACACCAAGAACAGCCTGCAGACACACCTGGCTAAGGTCATCAATCATTACCGCCTCTGTGAGAACAGCCTGGGTCAGAAAGGGAGGCCGTCACATGGCTCCGAGTCTAACCTGATTTGCCTCTTGTTAAGTAGAGATCATGTGTTTGCACTAATCTCGGTACCTGAGCAGTGCCTGTAAATTTACTATCAAACATCCCAGTTCGAAGAATAATGGTAACTGACTGCTGTTTGCCTGTGCCGTTTCACACTGGACGCCGTTGTAGTGGGGTTAATTGATCAGCTGTTGGATGGTTTGAACACTGACAGCAGCTGTGATACGAGGCACACCGTCCCTGATCATCCTCGGTCATTGTCAGCCATGAGGGGTCATAACTCAAAGCAATTAGATTACATCAAATGTACAGAGCAGCTCACTGTGCAGCCCGGCCTAGCTGAAGTCTGCAGAGTCTCTGCTGTTCTCCTGCCTCCTCCTGTGTCAGTCCTTTCCTTTATCACAGAGTAGTTAGTTTTAAAATGTACAAACTCTGACGTGTTACACCACACTGGGCTTTGTTTCTGTTCCTTCAGACTCTGCAGGAGATCTTCCAGACTGAGATGCTGATCGAGTCTCTGAAGAAAGCCCTTAGAGACAAAGAGTGTCCACTCAAAGTGGCCCAAACCCGGCTGGAGGAGAGGACCCGCAGGCCTAACGTGGAGCTCTGCAGGGACAACCCGCACCACAGGTAGCTGCAGCACGTCTCAAATCTAAAAACCAGCTGTTAATGCTTCACCAGCATCCTTCTTTAAGCTGCTTGTCTTTGCCTTCAGGCTCGTGAACGAGGTGAGGGAGATCGAGGACACCATCCACAAACTCCGCGAGCGGCTGATGGAGGCAGAAGGCACTCTGCAGACTCTGGTCAAGACCAAAGTGCACCTGGAACATGACCTGTCCATCAAGGCCAACTCTCTCTTCTTGGACCAGGAGAAGTGCATGAGCATGCGCAAGAGCTTTCCCAGCATGCCGCGCCTGGTGGGCTACACTTAAGTCAGCAGAGGACGAACGACGCCGTCATTGGTTTGTTGTGGTGTGAATGTAAACACTTGTGTCTTTGCCTTTGAAAATGATGAATTAAAAGCCTCCATATTCACCGATAACTACCGTCTACACCTCCTGAGACTCACTTCAATTTCATACTTAAGTTTAAGGTCAAGCACAGCTGAAAATCCCACAAAGCCAACTGAAGACAAACCTGTGTGTGCAGCCGTCCTGTCCGTCCAAACAAGGCGTCCTCTGAACTCTCTCCTTGGTGACAGATCGCAGCCCAGTGAAGCACAAACAGCACCCTGGTAGCTCCTCACAGGAATCTATAAACAAACAGCAGGGATTAGTTTACACAATGCAGAGGTGGCAGCCAGGGCACACCTGTCAGGTGCAGTGATACTTCACACATGAGTGCAGGGAGACATGTATGTCCTCCTTTATGACCAAACACTAGACATAAATGATCAGAAGTTGAGGCTGATGTGATTCTCTGGAGCTTCTAACATGACACCTTACAGTTAGCTTAGAAATCTCTGTGATTCCTTTCAGGGTGGCAACAGGTTGGATGTGATCACAGCTGCTTCTGTGTGCAGTGCGCTGCAGAATTTGCAGAATTTGTTGTGAAGCGGCTTTTGATTTTCAGTTCAGCTCTAATCTGACCAAGTCCTTGAAAACATGACCCAACTCAAGTACTCCAACAGGGACTACAAAGGCCCCGCCCTCCTTCAGTGACTGGTGTGGTCATTAATCATCACCCCACCCAAAAAGGAGGAGCCAAACAAACATCTCCTGCAGCCGCCGCCCCCCCGGCCCCGCTCTTCTTTCACTCTCCTTCTCCACCCCTCCGTCCTCCTCCGTCCCTCCCTCCACTATCAGTTTCATTCTGTTGATCCAGCCAACACCTTTTTTCAAGCTATGAACACACACTCTGTAAACACACACACAGTCCTGGACCCGGCCCTACCACTACTGCTGCACTTCCTGTCCAAACTTTGGCTTTCCTGAGGAATGTCATCGTTGAATTAATCAGGATCAGGTTGATCAATAATCAGACTTAAACCACTCAAACACTGAAAACATTCACAGATTCCTGCAGAGGAGGAGGAGGAGGAGGAGGAGCGGCCATGAAGAATGTGTGTGTAGCTTGCACTTTGATTGAGGCATACAGTTTAACTGAGCCGCTCTCTGCTGTGCAAACACAGTGTTTGACTACAACTCTCAGCAGCAGGTCAATAGTGAGAGCCATGGCTTTGTGTGTGTGTGTGTGTGTGTGTGTGTGTGTGTGTGTGTGTGTGTGTGTGTGTGTGTGAGTGTGTGTGTGTGTGTGTGTGTGTGTGTGTGTGTGTGTGTGTGTGTGTGTGTGTGTGTGTGTGTGTGTGTGTGTGTGTGTGTGTGTGTGTGTGTGTGTGCCCGGGCACATTCCTAAGCCTTGGCCCCCTGTTATCTAGCCTCTCAGCACCTCACAATCAAACCCTGACAGTGGAGGGTTTTCTCTGTGTGACCCGTAGATCTACGGCGATGGCGGCCATGAGAAGCAGAACAAACCGCCACTCTCGTGCACAGTTTGAGGTTACGACTCTCTCCCTCTCTCTGGACGGAACACAAATAGGCCCACCTATGTGACCTCCTCCCTCGCCCCCACACATGAGGAATGTACTCTGGAATTCTCGCCGCAGTCCAAACATATCGGCGGTATATTTTTAACGGCAGCTCTTGTTATAGATGCCCTGTGACCCCTGTTATTTTATGGTTCTTACATTCCAGCATGCTACATGCTAAAGAGCTGATCGACGAACACTGTCAGTCACTGAGAGAGCTCCATCGATCAAAACAAGTCACTTTATTACATTTGATACTGGTTCGGCCTCCAGGTGTCTGCAGGTTGAATCCCTGCGGCTTCATGTGGCGGCACATTCATGCAGAACTAAACCTTCGGCTCTTCCTGCAGCCTCTGGATCTCTGCCAGACTTTTCTCAAGAGGCTCCATCACTGCGCGGTTAATAATAATAAAAACAAGAGGAGAAGAAGCCAGCAGTAACTGACAGGAAGCTGGAGGCAGGCAGATAAGACACGTCTCTCTGTGGTTTTCAAACTGCCAGCTTCTAAAAAAAATCATTTCCTTCATAATCAACACAGCATTCTGCACAAAACTGCAGTGATAAGACACCCGGCTGACCAAAGACCAAAGACCAGGGATCCACAGAACTGGCGACGCTCAGATTCCGGTCAGCTGAGCGATCCATTGATCAGTGACTCCTGCGAAGATGCAGCGCTGCAGTCTCTCTGCTGAATCACAGCCGGCTGACGATGGAGCCAGGATTCATGCAGAGTCCTAAACCCACATTTATTTATTCATGTCAGTGATACAGAGAGAGAGAGAGGCTCCATGACTGAGCACAGCTGTCATTTATATAAAAAAACAGTGTGTGCAGTGACACCCGTGGACGCTGAGGAAACTGCACTCCGCCTCCTGTTGTCGCGTCCACATGCTCAAACCTCAGAGCGTCTAGGTTTTGTATTGGTCTTGTCGTCACTTGTATGATGACATAATTCATCTGTAAATTATAAACCAGACTTTCTGTCTAGCTTGGTAATGTTAATGATTAGCTCCTCGGTTTGCCCAAGTTTAATCTTCAAGGTTAATCTGGTTAATCTAACAGCTTTAAGGACTAATTATTTTCCAGTTCTACTGGCTGCTGTGTTCAGTGTGTTTAAAGGGGCGCGGCTCGTCTCTGATTAAACTGTGATGACAAGAGTGCGGCTGTGAGTGGATTAAAACAGCACACAAACAAACAGACTCTCTTCCCCTCATCGGCCTTTGTCTTCTTACCATGTACCGGCTCCACTCACTCCTCACTTCTGATCCAGACCAGCAGGGTCTGTAAACGGTTCCCGGGGCCGGCAGAGCGAGGCGGGGGCAGGCCCGACTCCAACGCGGCTGGAGGGGATCTATTAAGGCACAAGGTCCCGCAGTGACGCAGGAAGGCCTCCCCTCTGACCCCTCTGAGGAGCATCAGCTGGATCCACATTTGTGCTGTGAGTACTGGTTTCTTCTTCCTGCTGATGGACTGTGGCTGGAGCCAAAGTGAAGCTGCAGATAATGCAATAAAGAGAAAGAAAGCATCCTGTCAGAACGTTTTAATGCCAACAGGCCGGACAGTTGATGTTTTGTTACAGAGGAACAGCATCTGCTTTTCCTCTCAGCGCTGTGCTGCAGATGGAGTTACTGTAACCAGACTCATGCCGTGTTGGCTCGGGTCCTATCTACATTTTCTCAGTATGCACTCCAGCGTGAAGGCGAGTGGTGTGGGGGGAGCGTTAGACGCTGCTCCAGATGTAACATTATTCAGCCTGAATGTTTGTTATGCGGCTCTCCCTGAGGAGTTTGGCTCTGACTCAGGCTTCACAAGCTGGAGTAAACTTTACACTCCCCTGTCCACTGACTGTCAGTCTTTTACAAACATTGACATATAAGGGATGGGAACGAGGAGCGCCGGAGCTGCTGCAGCCTTTAACGAGACCTCGCCTTCGCCTGTCACTGTGAACCTTTACTGCTGACCGTAAGCTCAGAGTTCAGGCCTGAATCACTGCAAGCACACAACAGATACAAGTGATAAGAGACAAATCACAGCAGGCACTTCAGTGCAGAGCAGCTCCCCCTCACAGCAGCACTTCACGCCTGTGGTCTGGTCCTGTAACTCTCCACACAACCAAGAAGTGTAAGTGAAGTGGCAAAGAGCAGAAAGTGGCTGCTGACAGGGGTTATCTGAGGTCAGGCTCCTCCAAACGCCACGAAAGTCTGAAAGAGTTTAAACATGCTGGCCGACCGTCCACGTGGGAGAATCCACACCTCAAACATTTACATTTCTCTGCTCCGTACTCCCTGCTCCGCTGGAATTCCACTCATTGCCAAACGCCCACATTTCTTATGCCTGACCTCGCTGCATACTGTTCACCTCTGAGCACTGTGAGTCCACGTTGGTCTCACTCCCTCTGGAAGTGAGTCATGTCAAACAGAGGAGAGCCCCATGCTATCTGTCAGCGGCCGGGCGGCGGGCATGCCGGTCCACACTGTCACACACAAACCGTGAGTCACAAGGCTGAGTACATGACTACCAGAGGCAGGAGCCCCACAACACCACACTGATCACCAAGGCAACGGACAGCTGACCCCACCAACCCGTACTGTACACAACAATCACAGCGTGGGACAGCCAGCTGGGTCCTGGTCATATCAGGATCCAGACCCAGCTGGGTCTCCTGCTGTTCTCTTATTGGTCAGAAATCTAGGACTTGATTCTTTCTGTGCAATAGAAACAAATCCTCGAAAGCAGATAGCGGCTCTTAGTTACCACGACAGCACAACAATGATCACAGAGTCACTACTCACACACACTGACTTGGTAACTAAGGCGACCCGTGCGCTATTACGCATGGTGCGTCTATATTGGGAATCCTGGCTGAGACCCAGAGAGGGTCGCTCCATGACGCAGCGACGCACGCAGGGCGTTGTTCTTCCATAATGAGACACTTTATAACAGCACGTCAGCTCTGGCATCAATCTAGTCTGAGAGCGAGCCGCAGCACGGAGGACTGACGCTGCCCGGACTCTTCCTGCTCCGTGGAAACCTGAGCTGCTTTTTTGAGGGAATACAAAAACTCCGCGACAAGTAAGTGCACTTCACTCTTCAACAAACTGGCTTTTATTCAGGCAGAGCCGGAGGATTCAAGGCGGAAACGCGCTTCAGACGCGCAGCTTCATGCGCGCACCGACGGAGCCGTGAGCGCGTAGAGCTCCATGTGCATGTGAACAGCGCGCGCTGCCAGTTCTAACACTGTGAGCAGGCAGAAAGGAAAAGGGAAAACTGCGTAATACGATCATTGGAAGACTTTCTGTTGACTTTCAGCCATAAAACAGATGCACTGCGACTCTAACTGTACCCGTGCCTGTTGATCCTTCACACAACATGTTACCGTTTTATCCTCCCGCTATTTGAAAGCTGGAGGATAAAGTTTCACTGTCCGTGCAGCAGACACACCCATGTCCCAGCACTGACACACACACACACACACTGACACTGTCTCCTCTCCTCATTACTGCCCAGACATCCTGACAAGATGCTGCTCCTCCTGCTGGGAATCATCTTCCTGCACGTCGCTGCTCTGGTTCTCCTGTTCGTCTCCACAATTGTCAGCGTGAGTAAAAACATGTTTTTCTCTGAGTAAAGAATTTAGTTAATGCTCAAACTGTGTCTGCAGGGGCTGTGATTCATGTTTCAATGAGTGCACGTTTCTCACTGTGCATGTTGTTGATTCCAGGTGTGGACGACGAGTGAAACCCACACCTCAGACCTGTGGAATAACTGCACCACCTACAATGAAGAGGTCCACTGTAACCCGGCCTCAGCTGGAGGTCAGACCCCATCACTCTTTCCTGTTCATGTACATTAAGCTCAGTGTTGTTCTGGGTGGGAACCTAAGGACTTGCTGTGGGTGTGTCTCGGCTCCTCTGGGACTCTGGTGCCATCTAGGGCAGAGAATGTGGCGGTGCTGTGTTGGAGCGTGAGCTGATAGGCTGCCGCTGTATAAATAGTCGTGGTGTGATGTCCATATTCAGGTGTCCTGTTGGGGACTCCACGGTGACAGGAGTGAGGGCGAACAGGGCGGGGCTGCACGGAGTATTTAAAGTTTGAAGTGTGTGTGTGTGTGTGTGAAAGCAGGGAGACCTTGGAGCACCCCGTGCAGCACACAGCATGCTGATGGAGGGTCACGCCCAGAGTCAGACCAGGGTGTCCAGTGTGCAGCAGCTGCAGTGTGACTGAGATATATGTGCACAAACAAACAGACGTGAATTCTCTAAAGATGTGATGAAGTGTGTGTGTGTGTGTGTGTGTGTGTGTGTGTGTTTGCTCCTAAACGTGCCGTCACTGGGGTGCAGGAGCTGCAGCAGGGTGATGTCATGGGTCTAGAATGAGCTGTGCTCGGCGAGTGTGTTTTGTCAGCCTGCGCTCTCTGCCAGGTAGTTTGTTTGACTTTGCTTTCATTAGTGCACTGACGCAGAGTGTTTATCTAAGGCTCAGGCTTCGGGAGATGGAAGATAGTGGTCTGCTGTCACACGTGTGTGTGTGTGTGTGTGTGTGGTGTTTTTTTTCTGAACCTCTGCTGAGCCATCACGTTCCTTCCTAAGTGAATCATAATCACAGACGTTATTTTTAGCAGATTTTTACAAACTTCTGAGTTTCCCCTTTGTCGTTGCCGTGGTTACAAACACACACACAATGACGCCCGAGTGACATGCCACAGTTATCACATGCTGCTAACAGCCAGGAAAATTACTTCATAGAATTTACAGGCTCTAAGTTTAGCCTACAACACACACACACACACACACAGAGGTAAACACTGCAGCTTTGTCTGCCTTGATAACAAACATGAATATTTTGGACTGCGAGTCCTCGGGGCCAGGAAATGTCCCCGCTTCCTACTACTGGTCACAGCACAGGAAGGAAAGAGGGCCGATGTCTCTTTATCCGTGATGTATTGTCATTATTGCAGAGTGTATATATAACAGTGGAATCTAATTGTTGCTCCGCTGGAAGAGTTGTGCAGCGTGTCGTGTTTCCTTCCATGTCAGGTCATCAGGATGAACTGTGGTCCTGTTATCGTAGGCAACCGGAGTCCAGGCGGTGCACTCCATCAGGACAGAGTTACTTTTTAAATCTATAACGGAGGCGCTGAGTGTAAGAGTCGTAAAGCCGGACCCACGCTGCAGAGCTTTAGTTTATGAGCATGATGAAGAGAGTGTTTGCACACTCGGGCACAAAGAGCTGATTAACACACAGAATCTTTCTTCACATTTTCACACAAGGATCCTTTAAATTGTGGTCAGCCGACTCCCCTCAAAGTGAATTGCCTTATTTCTTAATAGCCCTTGTTGTTGAGTATGTATGAGCGCTAATGAATTATGCAACATGCCTTTATTTCCGCGCCTCTCCATTAAAACATGACGGCATGTTGGAGGAACCGCAGACGGAACATGTCAGAGGGCCGACTGTTTACCAGCCGACCATGAGCCCATGGAACATTTGCTGACAGTAGGACAGCAGGGCAGTAAGATGATGAGGATTATGGCCAATTGTTAAGAAAAAGTTACAATTCTGACTTTAATCTCAGAATTCTGACCATCTTTTCAGAATAAATGTCAAAATGAATCTCAGCCTGGCCCTAATCTCCCTCGTTACTGTAACAAACGGAGGCGGTCCTTTGTGATTTGATGAAGAGCTGAAGGATGGAGAGGCTCTGATTCCCGGCACAAATAAAACACTCACAGAGACAGTCGATGTCTAATGGGTTAATGGTCTCCAGCCTCCTGGTCTTGGAGGACCAGCTGAAAGGATCGATGAGGTACATTTGGTCTTAGTCCTGCTGTGAGGGGTGCACAGGGCTTTTAGGAACAAGATACCCAGGTTGCATCGTTAAGGATCAATTACACATTCCCAGAAGTAAACTCGTTATGTTGTGTTTGTGAGGACGCTCCATTTTTTGTATGACTGGTTATTGACGGTTCTCGATTCTCCTCTGCAGAGTGGATCCAGTCGGTCCAGGCTCTCATGATCCTGTCCATCATCTTCAGCTGCCTGTCCCTCATCCTCTTCTTCTGCCAGCTCTTCACGCTGCAGAAGGGCGGACGCTTCTTCCTCACCGGAACCTTCCAGATCTTTGCAAGTGAGTAAGGCAGAACCACTGCACCGACCCCGCTCCACCCACACCGCCGGGCTGCTCGACTGAATGAGCAGAGCCTGATCCAGGTCCTAATGGTTTGTCCATTGTGCTCCGTGCCCTTTGGCCACAGAGCAGCTCCACTGCCTGTCCTTTGTGTTCTGTTGGCAGCCCTTTGCAGAATCCCAGGTCCGCTCTGCGCGCTCGCTCGGCCAGCGCAGGTGCCCACTCAGCCGGACAGGAATGAAGCCGGGAACGCCGCCAGCCGCCAAGTTAAAATGTCAGGAAGGCTGGCAGCGTGGGGGTCCGACACGCAGACAAACATTGTGTTTGAGCGGGGAGGGCTGGAGAGGCGTGCAAAGGCCAGAGCGGATGAATCAGAGAGAGAGAGGGGTCACGCCGGGACAGGCTGCAGAGAAACACGATCTGAGGACTGAGCTTCTGTTTTTCTGCTCTCTCTGCAGGTTTGTTTGTGATGAGCGCAGCCATCATCTACACGGTGATGAGTTCGGCGTGGGTGCCGCCCATGAACTCCTTCGGCTACTCCTACATCCTGGCGTGGGTGGCCTTCCCTTTGGCGCTGATCAGCGGACTCATCTACGTCATCTTGAGGAAGCGAGAATGAGCCGTCACTCCATCCCAGTGATCCCAGTAGAGCCCCGCCTCCTCCCTCCTCCTCCTCTCCTCCCCTGCCCAACTGCAAGTGTTATCAGCCCCCATCACAGGGAGGAGGGGGGTCATCCCGAAAACCTACAACACCAATACTGTCAAGATGTATATAGTATCTATGGTTTAAAACCTATTTATAACACTTTTTACATATGTGTACATAGTCTCTGTTGAGCTTCGTTTAGCTGATTAAGTCTTTGTTTGTCATGATGACATAATTATATTCTGTTGTGTTTTTTTTCGTTGCCAAAGAATTAGGAAAAAGAAAAGTAAAAAAAAGGTTCTTGAAGTATATTAACCACGTGCATGTGTAGAGATAGAAGGTTTCTTTGCTTTACAAAAAGGAGTGGTGACATCCGCAGACGTAGTGTAGCCATCAAACATAGACCTGGTCCTGTTTTTCTATTTGTGAAGTTTAAGTGTTTTTTTAATTTCTTTTTTTTTTTCAACAAAAGATGGTGCTATGTATTTATCATTCCGATTTCTGATAGCAAACATTTACAACAACACGTTGTCACTGTAGAACAGAGAGGAGACGAACCAACGCCGCCGTGGGGCCAGCGGGACTTTACTTTGCATCGTACCCTTCGTTTGTTTCACAAAGATAGTCTAGCTCCTGCCAATATGGCCGCCACTGCTGTGACCGCTGTCCTCTGTGCGCCCCCCTCTGGTCGTGTAAATGACTGTGGAATCTTTTCTTAGTTCTAGTTCAAAGTGCGCAGGTGTTGCCCTTTGTGGCCTTACACGAGGCCCACAGAGGCGTGCGGACCTCGCCTCTCTGCTGCAGTGAGGACGAGACGGTGCCTGACTGCTTCTTTAGGGAACACTGCCTTTGTTTTCATTCATCAGCTACTGTACACGGCCACGGTTGAGGCGACGCATTGATGATGAGGGATGTCAGTATTACTCTGTGAGTCAGGTGTTTGCTTTAATTTCACACCTCCAGAAGCCAAAAATGCCTTTTTCCACATCCAGAAAATCAAACGAAGCCAAAGAGGAAAAGAAAAAGAAGTAACCGCCACCGAGTTGAAGCCATATTAATTCAATCGTATGAAAATCACATGGGGGTTTGCAGCGAATGTCTGTCTCACATACTTGAACGCTGCAGTCTCCGCCCACTGATGTTTGTTTAAAACACTGTTAACTGCCGTTTTAATGGACGCTCCCTGGCTTAATAAAACCACCCTCACATTATCTGACACTGTTGTTCTATTCTACTGGATTCATGCTAACACTTGATGCATGTGAAGCTAGAACTGGGAAGAAAGTGTGGGGATGACTTTCAGACCCCAGTGTTTCATTCAGAGCTTCCACTAGCTGCCCTGATGCTCTAAAGGGTTCAGTTAGAAGAGCCCGCCTCTAATGACGACTGCCCTCTGCCTGATGTAGAGTCCGTGCAATGTTTACACCTGATGCTCCCTGAGTTTAACCATTAAAGGATGTTTCTGACCACCAGCATGGAGCCATCTGTGTGTGTGTGTGTGTGTGTGTGTGTGTCAGCTCTCTCTCTCTCTTTCTATGTGTGTGTGTGTGTGTGTCAGCTCTGTGTGTATGTCTGTCAGCTCTCTCTCTCTTTGTGTGTGTGTGTCAGCTCTGTGTGTGTGTCTGTCAGCTCACTGTGTGTGTGTGTGTGTCTGTCAGCTCACTGTGTGTGTGTGTGTGTGTGTCAGCTCTCTCTCTCTCTCTTTATGTGTGTGTGTGTGTGTGTCAGCTCTGTGTGTGTCTCTCAGCTCACTGTGTGTGTGTGTCAGGAAAGTCTCCTCACTGCTCCACTCCTGCTCCACAGCACCACCTGCTGTCTGCACACAGAAACTGCACCCACAATTCATAGTTCACAGTAGATAATCAAACACTGCCCCCGTGTGGTTCAAGAAGAGCACTGCAGGTGAACCCATCATGCACCCCCCCCCACCCCCTGGGTTCAGCAGATCATATTTTTCTTCACCGTTCACCCTCATTAACCCTGTGGACGATCATTAGGCGGCTGCATATGATATTAGCATGCACGCCTGCGATACAGAGAGGTGATTTCTCCTGCCTGTCTGCTCTAATGAAGGATCCTCCTCCAGAGCCATTACAAAGGCTTTTATAGCACAACACATCGTTAGAGCTAAAGGCAGGAGACTAATGACTCTTTTAGTTCTGATTAATTAGTTCAGAAATGCAGACAGAGCTTCCCCCAGACGTGCTCTTACCTCTTGGCACAGAAGATTTTTTTTAAATTAAAGTTGTTTGCATGAGGGGATTAATAACATTAATAAGAGATCTGCATGAGTCATATTTGAGTCATATTTTGCATTTAAAAATATAAAATGCTCACAACAGCAAAGATGCATCCTGAGTTAAACAATCAATCCACAAAACCTGTCCAAGTGTTTAAAAACAGGGACGAAAAGAGGGACCGAGGACTCATCAATGATCCCACCTAGTTTCTCAGAACAAGGAAACACAACCTGTAAACAGAACCAAACCACTGCAACAGAAACAATAAAACAGAGCATTCAAACGCTGAATGAGACATGTAACAAGTCTCAGCCTTAAAACTGAAAAGATAAGGCAGAAATGTGAGACGACCTCGTCTCTGTCCAACCTTTGACCCTCTCTTAAAAATCCAGACATGAGTCTGTACGTTTACAGCCGTCATTATCAGGAGCACATTAAAAAAAACGATGTTTCCAGGCATTGGAAACGACTGCTGTGCACCAATCTGCTGCCCCCTGGTGGTCGTAAAAAGATCTTAATCTAAACTTTACCCTGTGTGTGTTCACATCTAGACTTAACCAGATGTTTTTCATCGTCGAGGCGACACAGTCGCACGCCGTCGGGTGGGACATGAACTCCAGGCTGCAGGGAGGAAATCTGAACCCTCTCTGTCCACCTCTCAGGTGTCCTACACAGTGTAACGGGTCGTTTCTGAGCGGGACATTAACCATTGACAGAACGCTGCTGTTTATGTGTGAAGATGAATATTTAACCACACACAGACAGATCAGTGTGACTCTCAGTGGACCTCAGATCAGCCCGTGCAGCACACACAGCCCAAAGCTTCACTGGAGAATGAGTAAAAACAGTAAAAATAACACAGAATGTCCTGGTGTGGCGTCTGTCAGATATTGACTGATATGCGTTATTACCTCGCTGCTTTATGGGTGTCTGGGGGCTCCGCGGATCATTGTTCCACCATCATGAGGTCAAGGACGAGCTTTTAAAATAATCACTTTTCTCCATTCATGCCCTCACATTTCTCCCCCCGTCTTGTCCAATCACACCCGATGTCACCATCACGTCCCGCACTCCCGCCTCCGCCCCGCCCTCCTCTGACTTTGAGTCGACTGGGAGATAATATTCTCTCATTTCTGGAACACAATGAGCAGGATGCAAACAGAAGGCCCGCCTTAATCTATCACAGCTCCTTCATCGCGCAGGGCGCATGGTGACAGGCACAAAATCGCAGAGCCGGTGGGGAGGAGGGCAACAGACGCAATTAATGCTCATGAAATGCAAATGGTACTTTATGTAAGGTGGGGGCCGGGAAGGAGGGCTCGGCCTCTGAGAGCTCTGCCGCCATCTGCTTGCTATCAGCAGCAGTGGAGGAACCTCTGGGTCCTGGTAATTTGTAGCTTTAATAACGTCTCCCTCAGCTGGAGGAAGAAGAGGGAGACCAGGCTGGAGGGGAAGAGGACACGCAGCTGGCTCAGATTAGATTTAGATTAGCCAGCCGGATCACACGGCGATCTGACCTCTCACACTCCGGCACGGGCATAAACACACATGTAGAGACTCACGCAGCCCTGGCCTCCTTCAAAGCTGACCCTAATCCGAAGTGGACTCCAGAAGTCCCCGAGGAGGTCTGCAGGTTATTCAGGAGCAGGATCAAGGACCGCAGCGGGTAGACTCAAGCTCAGACTACCCCCCAGAGTCACGTTTGAAGGGGTCAAAGTGGACCAACACTCCACCAGCCTACTCCCAGGACTGGGTCAAGGTCATCGGCACACACAGCTGATCCCTGACCCCCCGGTGTCCATCACAGTCCGGACACAAAGCACGGACTGGCAGCTGATGGAGCCACAGACTGAATCAACGTCAGCCACGCCCATACATCACAATCACTTTCACCAGCGTGCACTCACAGTGAGGGCTGATCATTTCATACAGAGGAAGAGGAGGAGGAGGAGAGGAGGCAGCAACACCGTGAAGACGGTCAGTTACAACATGTAGCATGTACACTGCATGCATGTCTCAGGCAGAACAAGGCTGCTTTGAGGCTCTGCAGACAGACAGGCGGCGCTCCGTAAAGCTTCGTCCTGCTCAGATGGACGGCAGTAAAATCTGTCTGAATGGTGTCAATGAAGCCTCGTAAATCCTGCGGGCCGTAACGGGCCTCCTGTGGGAATGCAGGGCCAGTTATTTGTAGCTGCATTTTTTAACAGCCCCACGTTCTGAGCGACACTTTTTAATGTGTAAAAAAAAAAGACGTTTTCAGCTTGCGGCTGAAGAGATGTATGAGGAGGTCCTGCTGCAGAAACACACAGTGCATCTACAGAACCAAGCTTCAGACTGGACGTATATCACAGAATCTTTTGGTTCCGGTGCCACAGCTCCAGCTTCTCTCTGTGACGGCCTGTTGTCTGCAGACAAAGCTCGCCCTGCATCTCTTACATGAAATGATTTATTTACATCTCTGAAAGGCTGCGTGTGCTCCTCCTAATTATGATATCACTCTCCTTCTGGATAAATGACCGGACCATCGATCCAAAAGAACTCCCACCTAACGGCTAATGAAACTAATTAGTCAGCTTCTTTCCGAGCTTCCACGAGTGCGGAAAGCTCCATTCATGCTTTAAAAGAACGGAGGCAGGAGGGTGATTAGCAGAACACAGACGAACGCTGTAATCTGAACTCTCAGTGGAGAGTCTGCTGTGGCCCGTCAGGAGATAACGGGCCGACAGCGGCGCTGCCATGAGCTGCAGCATGTTAGCTGAGGAATCCCAGCACAAAGGGCTGACGGAGCGATAAGACAGGACGCAGCAGCACGGAGCTGCATTATGCATGCATGGACACAGAACAAAGGGAAAACATGTACTGCACGCACACACACACACACACACACACACACAGAACACAACATTAAAACAGAGCTGTAGCTGTTTGTTAAGATAAATAAAAGTATCATACTTTCACAGTGCGGTCTGTTTCAGACCTTTTCAGTGTCATATTTCCGATTGTCACACCCTGTTCATCACATTGTGTGATGGTGTGTGCTGTGTCTACACTTCTCTGACTTCTCCCCCCTCATCTCTGGGCCTGCCGCTGCTGCTGTTTGTGTGTTTGTATGTTTTGTCTTTCTGCCGTCTGCACAGGCTTCCAGTGCCGCCAGCTCTCTGCTCCAACATTCACCTCCCAGCTGTTCTGTTATTTGTGTATTTATTTGTAGTTCTGCTAATTTAAATGAAGATTTTTGGGCCCGCAGAGTCTCAGTGCATCACTGCGATGCTGCACAATAAGGACAGAAAGGTCAAAGATCTGACCCACAAAACTCCCTTTTCAATTTCTCTTTACAAAAACTCATCTATCAAGAAGACATGTTGATGGGCCTCAGTGTGTGTTTGTGTGTGTGTGTGTGTGTGTGTGTGTGTGTGTGTGTGTGTGCATTGCTCCTGCCAGTTTGTGCAGCCCCCTGTAGGACTGACCCTCAGTGCCTGCATAAAACCACTCACCCTTCATCCTCTAAAAACACTGCTGCACCCGCAGCTCAGCGCTGTAGATCACACACACACACACACACACACACACACGCACACACACGCACACACACACACACACACACACACACACACACACACACACACACACAAACACACACACAGTGTGTCTGGATAATGTCCGTGCTGCCCCTCACTGCACAGGGAACTTTGAGGACAGCACTCACACGGCCCCTTCATGCCTGCTCCCCCCCAACAATCAGAGGCCATATGGTAAACATATTGCTGCGGTTCATTGGCTTTTATGGCCGCTGCTTAAAGAATGGGGCTTTGGTTGAAGGGGTGTTCCGGGGGCCGGTGTGAAGGGCAGAATAATACAGTCCGCCTTCAGTCCATTAGACAGCCTTTATTTCTATTAGCCAGTCAGCAGCCGGCTCTCTGGGACCATTCGGACCCCTCGGCCTAATTAAGAATGAAAACAGAACCACGTGACGTGTGGACGATCATCTGACCGTCCTCCAGTCAGCGGTCGTCACATCACCACACAGGCGGCCATCACACTCTGCTGAGGTGACACAGGGAAGTGACTTTGCACTACTTTAAAACTTAATGGTGCAGAGGATTTGGGAAGAGTGACAGCGGAGTGCCAGCACAGGGCTCGTTAGCATGAATGTTTTCCTTCACTGCTGCAATAACTCTGCGGGCTTAATGCTCCCCTTGATCCAGAGCAGAACCTCTGGTGACAACCTTCACGCCAGCGTGTCAACGTTTCAAAAAACGAGCCGCCGCCACATTCGATTAGAAGGAACTCCGTCTTTGCAGAGTGCACTCTTTCCTTGCTCTGTGCCGCTGCTGTTTTTACAGCCTGCTGTAAGTCACTCAGACAGCATCCTGCGCCGCCACGCTGACCTGCATCTGGACAGCATCTGGGGTCACCGAGGTCACCCTGACAAGTGCTAAAGCATGTGGACACTTCCTCCTTCGCTTGGAGGGGTCCGTGAAGTTCTTAAGCAGGGGAAACTAAGAAGTGGTGAAGACCATCACTCAGAAAGCAAACATTCTGTTCATACAGTCCAGTGATTCACAGATGTGAATCACTGGACGTCTTTCCGTTTAGTCTGTCCCTCTGCATCAGGACACCTGCAGCAGGAAGTCAACAATAAAGAGGATAAACTGAGAAATAAAAAGGGCACATGATCAATGAAGGAGAGGTGACTGACAGCTGATAACAGCGCGGTTCGTCTGTGGTGTCCTCAGCTAATTACTCCACAGCCCCACAGGAGGAGCCCCACAGGAGGAGCTCCACAGGAGGAGCCCCACAGAAGGAGCCCCACAGAAGGAGCCCCACAGGAGGAGCCCCACAGGAGGAGCCCCACAGGAGGAGCCCCACAGGAGGAGCTCTCTTTCTCTTCTTTCTTGTCTTTCATTTTTTCACCTTCATAAGTAAAAATATTCAATCTTTTAACAAAACATTAACGTTTTAAATTAAACTTTTATGTGGATTTAGGTGGGTCTGCTGTGGGCTGGAGCCATCATCAATGCCTCCTGAAGAAGGTGGGATTCATTCCTCCTTCCTGGTTATTGATAAGCCCTCTATAACCAACAGACAGGATCAGAAGCCGTCGATGGCGCCTGTGTTCTTCATTTATGTTCAATCAATGGGAGCTCATTCACTATTGAGCTTATGCTAACTGCAGTGGGACCCTGAGAAGCGCTCTCATTACCAGCGAGCAGCTTTTAATGATGTCCGCTCTCATTAAGACTGATGATCAGAATTGATCCTGAACTGTTTGACCTCTGCACTCTGAGCTACAGTGGTTAAACTGTAAGCTGCTCTGCATCTGTCACTGTGGGCCACACATGCTGCAGGAGGCGGAGGAGGTGATGCTGCTGGAGCTGCACTCTCCACCCTGCGGCTCTGTCTCCCACCTGATCCCACAGGCCTCGTCTCTGTCCTCACCTGTGACCCCCCCATAGCCTGCAGGTAGTAGTGACAAATGACTGACAGGGCAGCACCTTGTCATCTGCGTTCAGGGACCCCGTCGACCTGCTCAGTAGTCATTATATGGGACCAGGGCCACTGCAGGGGACACCCCAAATGATCTCTGTTCTGTGCCCTCAGCTCACCTCTTTATATGCTAATGAAGCTGTCCGATGAGCTAATTTGTAACAGCTTGGCCAATCAGTGGGGGACTCTTTGGTTGCCATGGTGCCGCTCAGCAGGAGCGCCCTGGTACCGGGGTGAGTTCTAATGGCAGCAGGTGGACAACAGGGCGGCTTGGTTCCTGTGTGCCGTCCAGCTGTGTCCCTCCCCTGCATGTCACGACCCCACACAACCAGGAGGGGTCACCTCGCTCAATGTGGCCAGAAGAGAAAAATGTCACTAAATGTCAACAAAAACTGAAAATGAAGTCAAAATACAACCATCACAAAAATGGCAGCAGTTATGGTGGAGCCAGTGGACATAAACAAATAAAATCCTCCAGTTTCAGGAGGATATATATATATATATATATATATATATATATATATATATATATATATATATATATATATATACACGAGGAGAGACCAATCACAAAAGGAGGATGACTTGTGTAGATTAGAATGCATGTAGTGCTGGACTCTTGTGACTGTGAGATAATGGGATCAGTTGTGGATAACTGTCAGTGTTTAATGACAAACAGGTCATAAACCGACATCTGAAAAACCACCTGTAACAACTGAGAAATAAAACCAGCCGAGGCCTGTGTGTGTCTGTGTGTCTGTGTGTGTCTGTGTGTGTGTGTGTGTGTGTGTGTGTGTGTCTGTGTGTGTCTGTGTGTGTGTCTGTGTGTGTGTGTGTGTCTGTGTGTGTGTGTGTGTCTGTGTGTGTGTGTGTGTGTCTGTGTGTGTCTGTGTGTGTGTCTGTGTGTGTGTGTGTGTCTGTGTGTGTGTGTGTGTGTGTCTGTGTGTCTGTGTGTGTGTCTGTGTGTGTGTGTGTGTCTGTGTGTGTGTGTGTGTGTCTGTGTGTGTGTGTGTCTGTGTGTGTGTGTGTGTGTGTGTGTCTGTGTGTCTGTGTGTGTGTGTGTGTGTGTGTGTGTCTGTGTGTCTGTGTGTGTCTGTGTGTGTGTGTGTGTCTGTGTGTGTGTCTGTGTGTGTGTGTGTGTCTGTGTGTGTGTGTGTCTGTGTGTCTGTGTGTGTGTCTGTGTGTGTGTGTGTGTGTCTGTGTGTGTGTGTGTGTGTGTGTGTGTGTGTGTCTGTGTGTCTGTGTGTGTGTGTGTGTCTGTGTGTGTGTGTGTGTGTGTCTGTGTGTCTGTGTGTGTGTCTGTGTGTGTGTGTGTGTGTGTGTCTGTGTTGAAGACAGAGGGATCACATACTTCTTACAGATGCTGTGTTCCAGAGTCAGATGCAAATTAAAGTAGATTTCTTTAGAGAAACAGTGAATCACTCTCCGGGACATTTGGATGCTAATGTAGTAAGCAGAATGAAAGAGGTTAACCCTCCTCCTCCTCCCCCCTCCTCCCCCCTCTCCCCCACTCTACAAGTGCCCTAATCCTCACAATCACCTCCAAATGAACCAACTTTCCACTGAAGACAATGAGCCTCAGCTCTCCTTTCAGAGTCCCATCAAATCAGCCACTCTGTCATTAATGAGCTGCTGTAAAAACACATTGTCTTTGCCAGTGGGGATGAGGGAGGAGAACTTCCCACTGACAGGATACTTTCACTGTAAAGAGCTCCCTCCTCCTCCTCCTCAGGTCTTCACTATCTCAGCCTCCAATTAGGGCCATACAAGCAGGGAAATAATTGCCCATTAGAGGATGAGACTCTGGACCTTCTGGTGACTTTAGTCCAGCTTTCAGGACAGATGGAGACAATAGCATGAGGCTCTGACCGGGTCTACCTTTGCTAATAAAAAGAGAATAATGGCAGATTGATGATGTCTAACGGACTGATTCTCTGGCTAACATTTAATCAAACACAGAGACTCTCACTCTGCTAACAACACACTTGTGTTTTTAAAATACTGGCACTTCAGCGGCAATTACCCCTAAAAGTGAGCATTCCTCGCCATTAAAGTCGGAGCGCCATAAATTAAAAAGTGCATGCTTGTAAAAGAAATCATGTGCCTGCTTACAAGGTGACAGACTGTCATCTGTACCTCGGCTCGCCCAGAGATTTTAGAGCCACATCAATCTTCAGAACGCTGAAAGCTCGGCACGGCCATAAAACACCACAAACAATTTGCACTTATCAAAAATGAAAGGCCTCATCATGGACTGCCAGCACACCGCGCCAGGAAAAGCTAAACGAGGATCATTAGGTGGAAATAAACCTGCAGTGAGCCGGTCTGTTCCGGACTCAGAGGGCGTCTCTGCTCGCCTGGATTCACCTGAAGCCTCCAACAGGTCGACCCAGCATCACCCTTTGCTTTTCTTATGGAAGTCTATGTGGCCCCCGCAAAAAAATCCTCACCCACCCCTGACTTAGATGATAGCTTTGTGTGTCTGTCAACACAAAACAGCTCAAAGACTCGACCTGCAGTGTGTGTGGAAGAACCTGTCTGTCCTGACCTCAGGGCCACCTGACCCCTGACCTCATCATCCTTCATCCGACTCTACACATGCTTAAAGTGGGCTGGACGGGGAACCAATAAAATGGAGACCAGCAGGCACATATGGGGGCTGGCTGTCCACGTCCTTACATGATAAATGCAGCGTTGCTCAGAAACATTCTTTGCTCCTCAAACATCACTAGCTAAACGTTGGTGTTGGGAAGCCCCCTTTAATTAGAAGAAGCTGAGATGCTGAGACGTGTTAACCCACGGAGCACTGACACAGTTCAGCTGTGTTTGGGGTGCTCGGTGCTCAGGTTAAAGATTGATGCCTGCTCTAATCCTCCATCTCCTCCATCTCCTCCATCTCCGCCCACATGCGCACTCACTTTCTCCTCCTTTGTCCCCTGCAGAATCAAAGAGGGCATTGAGCGGACCTGGAGTGCCAGCACACCCCATTGCACATGAAAACCTGAGGTAAGCCCCGAACTTTGAGGTCCTCATTGTCTCAGTGCACTTTGACACAAGGCGACAAAGGAGGCCCTATCTGCGGCTAGAACGCCGGCTCAGAGGAGACCCATTCATCCCGTCATTAACCCTTCAGCCTGCCTCTGGAGACCAAGAGAATGGGGTAGTTCCACCGTAACACCCCGCTCCATACACCTCACACAGCAGCTTCCCCAGCAGACCAACTGCCCTCCAGCGGTACAGCCCCCTTTTGTCCTCCTGTGCTGTGAGTGATGGATTCTGGCATCCAGGAAGAAAATGAGGGCCGCAGAGAGTTTCACAGGCTTGATTGGCAACTCTGGATATGCAAACTGTCATCAGGAAAAACCAGGGTTCACCTAAATGGGCTGAAGGAGAGAGGGCAGAGGGGGCACGGCATCATGATAAAGAAAGAAATCCCTGTGTGCAGCTCGGCCTTTTCTCCTGTGGGTTAACCTGATCTCCTGGAGGAGCATGCAGATATTTGAGCCTGACGGTGTTTTAGTCAGGCCTCTTCTAAAGCATTATAAATGCTAAACACCACGGGCAGACCCAGCTGATCACCATAGCCTGCAGCAATCAATAAGAATGAATGGAGACCAGGTGGTGACGCCTTTCAGAGGGGAGAGGAGGAGGACTCGGTTTTACCAAGCGAACGCACAAAGGAGGAGACCATAACAGTGATTAGACACTCTTGCACACCATCAGCAGAGAAGCTTTGATTATAAGATGGAGGAGGATCAATACACTGTGTGTGTGTCTGTGTGTGTGTGTGTCGGAGCCCTGAGGCTGGATGAGGAGCCAGAGCCAGCACTGACTCAGGCTGGGGGGTATTTCTCTGACATCACCAACATGTTGAGAATGAACTGGAGGATTTTCAATGAGCCAGAAAACATGTAGAGTTCTAACAGCTAGTAAACATGGACAACAGCTACTACACCACACATTCAGTGTTACACTTAAAAAATAATCCATCTAAACTCTGCAGAAGACAACAAGCCAGAAGCAGCCGCATCAGGGACCACGAAAACAAGAACGGTTCTCCATGCAACACACAGGCACACACACACTTAAAACTGATCCACCGACCTCAAGAACAAAAACACATTTGGACCATGAAGCATCACACAGAACAAAACGTCATGTTTTTGTTGGAACCTGTGGGCCGACGTCATCTGACTGATACAGTTTCTACACAGCTTATGGCCTCCTCTGTGTCGGTACCGTCTCTAAACTCCCTCACAGTCCTGACCCACCTGTGCACGACATGTTCTGATAATTACCAACAATATTGCGCCTGTTTTTGAGCTTTGCTGCGTCGAATGTGATCCAGGTACGGCTTTAGCCTTCACTTAAGTCTAATCCCTGCACACTCACTTCTTTCTTATAATGCAAACATCATGTCAAAGCTTAGAAAAAGGAACAGTAAACGATAAGCTGCGCATTAAACTGGGTCCGCTCTGCTCCTCTCACTCGTCCTGCAGCAGCAGGGCTTAACTTCCACGCTGATTGGGGAACAATATGGAACAATAAACCTCTTATTTACTGTTAATGTGTTTTTAAGTGCACTTAAACGCAGCGCGGCCATATGTTGGGAGGGGGCTGCTCCAGTTAATCAAATGATAAATCACCGATACAGCAGCTGCTGTACGCGCCGCTCATCTGGATTGATTTAAAGGCGACAGAACGGGCCTGACAGTGTGCCGCTGTTCAAACTTCATCAACAAACGTTAACCCTGTAAACGCCTGCGTGTACGCCCAGCTCACTTTTTCACTCCTGTAACTGAGCGTGCTCCCTTATTTCATTTGCATTTGCAGTATTGCTCCATATTGATATCCCCTGCGGATTACACGCTTTCTAATGAACTCTGTGTGAATAATCATCCACTAAATGTTAATCATATATTCCTGCTCTGCCTCTAATTACTGTCACGCTGCAAGCTGTTGCATTAATGTCATTAATTAGCATCTTATTCCAGCCGAGGCGGCTGCAGCAGAGTAGAAGGTGAAGAACAGCCTGATCATGGTGCTGATGATTGATCAGTCAGAAATCAATATTCTCTGAGTGGTTCTGTTGATGCAGAATGAGGATATTCTATATATATAATCATATTCTGTGGGCGACTCGAGCTGTGACCTGAAAATGCTCCATCTGCTATTCAATATATAAACCCAGCTTTAACTGGCTTTATTTCCATAACACCACCACAACTCCACAACACCACCATAACACCATCATAACACCATCATAACTCCACCACAACTCCACAACTCCACCATAACACCATCATAACACCATCATAACTCCACCACAACTCCACAACTCCACCATAACACCATCATAACACCATCAAAACACCACCCCAACACCACCACAACTCCACAACTCCACCATAACTCCACCACAACTCCACCATAACACCACCCCAACACCACCACAACTCCACCATAACACCATCATAACACCACCATAACACAATCATAACACCATCATAACTCTAACACCACCACAACTCCACCATAACACCACCCTAACACAATCATAACTCTATCATAATACCACCACAACTCCACCCTAACTCCACCATAACACCACTATAACACCACCACAACCCCACCATAACATCATCAGAACACCACCCTAACACAATCATAACTCTATCATAACACCACCACAACTCCACCGGAACACCACCCTAACTCCACCTTAACACCACCCTAAAACCACCACAACTCTACCAGAACACCACCCTAACTCCACCAGAACACCACCCTAACTCCACCATAACACCACCACAACTCTACCAGAACACCACCCTAACTCCACCAGAACACCACCCTAACTCCACCATAACACCACCACAACTCCACCAGAACACCACCCTAACTCCACCTTAACACCACCAGAACACCACCCTAACTACACCAGAACACCACCCTAACTCCACCATAACACCACCACAACTCTACCAGAACACCACCCTAACTCCACCTTAACACCACCAGAACACCACCCTAACTACACCAGAACACCACCCTAACTCCACCATAACACCACCACAACTCTACCAGAACACCACCCTAACTCCACCAGAACTCCACCATAAGCTGTCAGTCAGTGTCTCTGTTGTTTACTCGTACATCCTGGTATTTAAAGCTCTTTCCTCTGAAGTTTCTTCTTTTCTTGGATTTATTAAAACAGATTGAGAGACAGCGACACAAAGCAAAGACTGAGCGGGGACGACAGGGACGCTGGACGTTGGTGATGAGGTGCAGTCTCCTCTCTGCTCCTCCACTGTCTTACATCAGTTTCTGTGTTCTGCCTGCCAGAAGCCTTTTTTACATTAAGTGATAACCTGAATGCAAACAGGCCCAGCAGGTTGTTGAGCTAATCTATAATCTGCCCAGGCAGGGAGTCTGTAACAAACACAGGGGAGGATGATAAGGGTTGTCACTGTTAACACTGCAGAGCAAAGCGCGGTGACCAGTCTGAAAGAGGAAAATATCTGGACACAAAAGAGTGTCGACACAGGGTCTGTTGTTGTAAAACATCTGGGTAGTAATCTGGACTCTAATCTCAGAATCCAGATTTGCTTTTTTCAAAACATCATCATGCAGTGATTTATTATGCAGATAACAGCAGGTCGACACTTCAGGTCTGATCAGAGAAATATGAATACTTGTATTTATTGTTTGTTTGTTTCCCTGAGGAAACATCCATCCATCTATCCACTCATCCATCCACTCATCCATCCATCCATCCATCCATCCATCTATCCACTCATCCATCCATCCATCCATCCATCCTTCCATCCATCCATCCATCCATCCATCCATCCATCCATCCACCCATCCATCCTTCCATCCTTCCATCCATCCTTCCATCCATCCATCCATCCATCCATCCATCCACCCATCCATCCATCCATCCATCCATCCATCCGTCCACTCACCCATCCATCCATCCTTCCATCCATCCATCCTTCCATCCATCCATCCTTCCATCCTGCGCCCTCAGACTCCTCTTCTTTATCTGTTGAGCGTTAGCTCCGTTTGCCGGAGGCTCGAACCGGCCTTGTTTGAGGGGATTTGAGGGCCGAGATTACTAATCCCAACTTTGAACATGAATCAGCATCCAGGGGGAAGGACTCCAGGATTCTCTGCCTCTTTCTTATGATAATAGTCCAATCAGTACGGTCGGAATGATGAAAATGCCAGCCGGCTTATCTCAGTGGGACAGCTTGGCGGCGGTGAGGGGGGCCCGTCAGAGAAACAACCTGAACCTGTTTTGAAATGAGGAGGCAGCTCTCTGTAGAGCCAGCTAGTGAGGACGGTACCAGTGTGTGACTGCACACGTTTGGACCTTTGCTGTTTTCACACTTCCTGTTACATGTTAGCGACTTCTTTTACACAGATGATCATCTCATCATTTCCCAGGTCAAACTGGTCGATTCTGTGTCACCTCATGTCCCAACATGGACATCTGTGCAGACCTCTGTGTCTCAGTGTATGTCCCATGTTTGTGTGCCTGCGGTGTTCATGCTGCACTGAAGCATCAGGCTCATATTCATCTGACTGGATGGACTGAAAGGCTTCGTGAAGACTTTGTGGGCAGCGTTGTCTCCCCTCTGAGTGAACGCTGTGTCTTCTTTGGACAACAGGTGCAGTCTCTGTGTGGATGCACTCGTCTGTGGGAAGCTCTGGGCTGTTTGGCATGGATGAAACGTGTTAACTACCAGTAAGGTGGAGGTCCTTGCCAGCTGGGGAGGAGCAGAGGATGGGAACTGGCTGTGTGTCCGTCCCCGTACATGAGAGCTTGTGTTACAGCGAAAGGCTTTATGCCAGATTATGGGGCTAAGCAGGGGGCACTGTCTGTCTCCCTGCTGGTCGTGGACTCACAGCTGTTCCGGGCTGCAGCAGACACTCAGGCGTCCAGTAAAACTCTGTGTGTGTTTTGGTATCTGTGAGCCTCTCATCACCACGTTCCCTCTGTGACAGTAACAGAGCCCCCCCTCAGGCTGCAGCTCTGTAATGAGAGGACGCTGCAGATAAGAGGAGGCTGGGCCGTCCACCGTCCCCACACAGCAGCCACATGACGCCTCTTTCTTAACTGAAATCCCCAGTGAAGCTCTGGCCAGCCTTTGCCTCCCTCTCTCCTTCCTGTTTATCTCTGAACGCCGGCCGATTGGCAGGACCCAGGTGGAGCTGTGCACGTCAGTGGGAGTGGATAACGAGCGCGGTGATCATGAGCCCACCTCCCCCGAATAAAGCTCCTCCATCAGAGGATAGGAATGGCATGTGCAGTGTGCCAGCGGAGCTCCAACCCCTCCAGCTCATTTTCAGAGGCGGACACGGTATCCTGTGTTGTGTTAGTGACCTTTACGTGTGAAATGTCGCTCTGACATCATGTACATAATCACTGGCTGCAGCTGAACACAGACATGACCGTGGACAGTGTCCGTCCACTCTGCGCAGCATCGTCCCTGAAACCGAACTCCATTTACAGTCGGAGGACAACCTGCTCCCGGCGACTTTCATTCGCCCTATACCGGACACCATTAGCATAGGACGACTTCCACACGAGCGACCAATAAGCCGCTGTGTTAAAGCTGATTGAACAGAGTCCTTCACTTCCTCTCTGTGTGTGCTTATCAGCTCTGCTCACAAAGCTCAGCCCTGCTCTGAAAGAAGGACAGCTTCACTAACAAGACCAAAACATGACAATCACTTTATTGACGGATGAGATGGAGGGACGAGGAGGGTCAAAGACAGCCCAGAGATGCTGCTTAAAAAAAGAAACGGGGACAACAGCTCTCCTCCATGTTGGCTAACATCTGGTTCATCAACCCTGCAGGTTCACAGAGTTCAGTGATGACTCAGTCTGCTGGGATTCATCTGGGCCGAGCCGGAGGAAGAACAGGAACCGCTGTCTCACTGCTTCCTGCTTACACTCTGTATAAGCAGCGTGTGACACATCATCAGAAAACACAGGTGCCCCTCAGGCGTGTGTGTGTGTGCACAGGACTGAGAGAAGCAGTGCTAATCTGTCACACCCACACACACAAATGTCCCTGTAACTCCGGTGCATCTGCAGCCATTCAGTGTTTCTGACCTAAAAACTCTCTCCTCCAAACTCCACCCGCAACATGCGAGAGTGGCGCTCCACAATATTCAATCAGCTCGCTTTTTGATTGGTCGTGTCAAACATGGCTTCCTTTTCCTCTGCTCCCATTAACAGTCAATTCTCTGCGGTGCCGCCCAGTTTCACCACGCTGCAGGCACACAAAGGGAAACAACACTTCCCGACCCTGCAGGCGGCAGGCAGGTGTACAAACCAGCAAACGGCACGGAGCAGGACGGAAGAGGGAACAGCTCCCGCTCAGACAGAGCTTCACAAAAAAATACATCAATACAAATAAAAAAGTTGCCACATTAGTGATCTATATGTTACATATGGCACTAGGACTCCATCGCAGACATGTGGCAGAAGCCCATTAATCATTCACTGTTCACTGACAGGACCTCCACACACCACCTCCGCCCACACCGCCACATACATGGAGGAGCACATCCTGATTTCACTGAAACATGCCCGACCATGGTCTCGCCCACGTGCACATCCATCCATCCATCCTCACACTCTGATACACACACGATACGTCACATTCCTTTAACATCACACCAGAGAAAATAAACTGAGGCTGAAACGCAACATAAACCGTCAAGTGAGGCCAAAACCAAGCAGAAAGGTGAAGCAGTTCCTCAGTAAACACACAGAGCAGCAGCTAAAAATACGTCTGGTTATAAACCTGGAGAGCCTTTAATGGAGGAGCTGGCAGAGCACAGCCGGCCTCTCTGACATCACACACTGCTTAACATTAAAGTCTCCAGAAATGAAAGACTGAAGAGAAAACTGCTGCTTAAAACTTTCCCTCTCGTGTGACTTTAACTAAACAAGTCTGGAATTTAATATCCACGACTGAAGACATTCATGAGCCCCACAAATATATCATTTCACCAGTCACAGCACGGTGCTGTTCCTGGAGCCACCAGCAGGGGGTGTCTACTCCACAGGTTTCTGTGCAGACGGCAGCTAGTCCTCATGACAAAGGAAGGAGAGGCTGAAACAGCAAACCATCAAAGCTCTGAGAGAAAGAGGAGAAACTGTTCAAGTCCAAGAAAAGGAATGTTTTATTTCTGTGTGTGTGTGTGTGTGTGTGTGTGTGTGTGTGTGTGTGTGTCAGAGAGCACATCAGAAACAGATGAGACGGATAAAAAACTAATGTGTGTAGTTGTGTTTGTGACAGTGTGGACTGCAGACACGAGGGCCGAGCGGCAGACACTCTCCTGGTTCCTCATATATTGCTCAGAGACAGAAGTCCTCCAGACATGCTGCCAGTACAGAAATCACCTCATCACATCCGAAAAAACCCCGCCGTCAGCTTCCTGTCTGGTTCCACAGTCCAAGCTGGATTCCATTCATAATGCTTCAATATTTGGAAAAGACCCCCAAAATAATGATGAGTTAGATTAAGAGGGAAATGCAGAGCAGATATCCTCCTGTGCATCTGCAGCACTTCACAGAGAAAAAGCCTTTCTGACATGATTATTAATGTAAAATGCATTAGGGACTAAAATAGCTGCGGCTTTGACTCTGTTTTCCTAAATATGATTATTACTGTGACAACAGAGGGAGAGAGAGAGAGAAACTTGGCTTAGAAGCGATCTCTCTCTTTGCCGGTGTTATTACATGTGCAAAAGTCACCATCAAACTGGATTAGGGGAATAGGATTGCGATGCTCGCCTTTGATCTGCCAGATTACAGTAAATCTTCCACGGCACAGAATGAAAAGTTAGCAAGAGAGAGAGAGAGGGGCGAGAGGAGGAGGCAGAGGGGGAGGAGGAGGGGATCCAGCAGGGCCGACTCTCGGCTAAGCCGAATTCTTCCCCCTTCGCCTCGTGCTTCCAGGAGATTTGGTGTGGATGTGATGTCTGTGTCCAGGGAGACACAATCAGGACGGGTCCAGCGTCCAGAGAACGAAAGTATAAAAACAAAATCAGCAGAATTCTGAGATTAAAGTCAGAATTCAAACATCCAAGTCAGAAGTGTGAGATTGAAAGTCCCGGGGATGTGTACAGTGCCCTAATCCTCCCCTCCTGTAATGACGTCTCCATTTCTTCTGCCCCGCTTTGAATCCATTCAGCCGCACATGTTGTGGAGAGAGATCAAAACGCTGCGACAAAACGACACTCTGGCACCCTCCTCCACCCTCCTCCACCCTCCTCCACCCTCTCTCTAATCTGTGATGTGCTTATTTGATGTAGGCAGCCATTTCTCAGTGCTTGCTAACAAATCTAATATATTAGATCCCCAGACTGCGTCAGAGTGCGCTGAGATTAGAGCTGCTGTCTGAGCATCTGAGCGGAGGCCTGATAATGGCTCTGCTAATTAACTCCAGACTACACTGGAGGAGTCGGAGGAGCTAGTTCCTGGCTAATCGCAGAACAAATGTCCCCACCACCTCCACCTCCACCTCGTCCTCCATCCTCCTGTCACCCTGACAGCAAGTCCACCGAGTCATAATGATGTCTTTTACCGAACAAAACTCCCTTATCCCTTTAGCACCACCACCTCCTCTGCTCAGCTGCTGAGAAGATCTCGATAATGAAGCTCTCTCCAGAGGCAGGAATTAATCTCAGAGCAGCGGGGAAGGAGAAGGAGACAGACAGCGAGGAGGAGACGAATGAGGGGACATGATGTGAGGAAGAAACGTTCAGGAGAGTCCATTAATAATTGCTCAGAACTCCCCTTATTACACATGAGTCAGATGGTCCTATTACAAGCTGCTGCTGCCTGGTTAACTGCTGAGGACACACACACACTCACTGATACAGTGGACGTCACACCAGCCATCAGTCAGAGGAAGGACGATCCAAGACCGTCCTCAGAAAAGCAGATCCTCCTGTCTTCTTCTTCCTGCCTTTTCTCTCTCTGTGTGTGTGTGTGTGTGCAGACCCTGTGGTAAGTAGCTGGAAAACATTCAGACATTAATCAGCCTGTTGCCAGACAGCGCTGACATCACAGGCAGAGCAGGATAAACACGAGCACGCACACACAGGTAATTTCTTTCCCTCTACAGCAGGATAAACAGGCAATCAGTCTGGACGGGACGCTAATGGGCACACATACAGTACACGTGCACACACACACACACACACACACACACACTGGCTGGAAGAGGACAGTAAACAGAGGTGAGCTCATGTTGGTGACCTAATGGGGTGTCCAAGGGGAAAAATGTGTCCACAGCCGGGGAGGCAGGGGAGTGTTGGCACCGCTGCCTCAGGGCTGTGCTGACATCACACACCTATAGGCTGACAGGTTCTAATGTAGCACACGGATTATACAGTGGACTCTGACTTGGTAAATATGAATGTCAGCAGAACAGTTTGAAGGCAGAACTCACTAAAAAAAGTTAAAGACAAAGTTTAGAATTAAAAAAATGTGAGAATTCTGAGAGAAAAGTCTGAATTCTGGACCTCACAGCAGCCCTGATCTCTCTTCTATAGAAATGTGTTGGTTCACTACAGACTGCTCCTTTAGGCCCCGTTCACACTGGAGAAAGTCAGTCCAGCTAGAGCAGGATTGAATCCAGATCGCCTAAGCTGGATACGTCAGAGCTATTTTCAAATCACACACACGCATGTGTCCGTGTTTAATCCAGCTTAACCCGGCTTGTTTGTTATCCTCCAAACCACTAGGTGGCGCCTCGTAATATACAGAGTCCGTTAGGGCCGTGGTAGGACCGTGTGTGCGTCGTGCGTTTTTTTGCCCTGTGTCGCTCGTTCTTTCATTTGTTTCGGTTCAAAAAGCAGTTTGTTCCTTTGTAGCCCTGTGGAAAATAAACTCGGGGCAAAGCTGTCGTAGTTCGACGGTTGTTTACGTACGGCTTTTGTACGCGACCCAGACACTGTCCCAGTGAACCAGAAGTATGATGTCGCTAGCGGGACTCTATAGACCCACAAACAGAGACAGTGAGGAGGAGGAAGGTTGAGGCAGCACCCACACCTCCCAAACCCCAGCAGACGTCTCCATAAGACGAAAGTCCCGCTAAGGTTTCTGCTACATCTGCCCCGAGTCATTAACACACAGACGCCTAGTTATTAAGCCAAGAAACACGGGATCGGGGCTGCGGGTTCAGGGGAGTTCAGGGCTGTGTGAGAAAGAGTCAGTGGGTGCAGCGTATTGTTCGCAGCCTTCAGAAGGCGACAAAAGAGTTAAACGTATGCACACTGTATTATTCAGAGGCATGCTAAATGAAGATGACAACACTGCAGCAGACTGCAGAACAATGCCCTGCAGGCGGAAAGCCCTTTCAGCGAGGTGAGACACATTCTACTGTATAATTGCTGAGATGGGACGGACACGGCTCCTCTGTCTGTCAGATCTGTTCTCATTTAGCAGAACAGACATGTCAATTAACGCGCCGAGATGATGTTACAGGATGGAGGCAGCCGACCTCTGGCAGCAGCAACATTTCCTCAGTTACCAAGGTGACAAGTCTTAAAATCATCCTGTTCAAAACAGCAAGGCGCCGCCCACTTAATCTGGATGCTTCTGTCTGTCACTCATCAGAATGCATCAAGTAAACATTTAGAAATGTTTATTCCACATATCTGAATAAAATAAAGTGTTTGCAACAAGATTCTGCAAAAAACAAAAAAACAAAATCTCAACTAAGAAGAGTTCCGCTGCACGAAGAGTCCACTGCAGCGGCGGAGCAGTGAAAGACACACCGACACTGTGTGCACAGCTTTGACACAGAGAGTGTCGTCACCTACAGAAGAGCGAATGCAGCGGGCCGGCCGCGCTCTGAGTGAGCGATAAAACAGGACACAGATACACTGTGCTGGCAGCCTGTGGTTCGGGCTTTTAATCCAATGCAGGCGGAACGGCCAGGTCCTCATAAGGGCTCTTTTCATGGAACTGTGGGGCCTGGTGCTTTTTTTTGGGGCCTGGGGTACGGGGACAACCCCCCCTCCCTGTCCTCCCCCCCTTTCCTCCTCATACCCCCATCCAGACCCTAGTCATCATCCTTCCACCCCTTTGTGGGGCTTTTCCACTTTGATTTCATGTTTGCCCATCTCATGGATCTGAGAGCAGAGACATTCCACAAAGGACCCGTGAGACGTCCCCCACCACCCCCCCGCCACTTCCTGCACACCACATATACAAAACAGCCCACAGTGCAGAAAGCATCACTCTGAGCATGTGTAAGATGTGAAGCACGTTCAGCTGCACCTCGTATCCTCTCTTATTTCTTGTCTTCCTTTCACTTACTCTCTCGTGCACCTATTTGTTCAAACAGACCCAAACCTTTCAGGGCTCCCACAGCTGCTTCTCTCCCCCACAGACTGTGAGCTCGCCCCTGGCCGAGGGTCTCTGGGTGTTGGGTGTTCCCCCGGGGAGCCCCAGAGTTCTGGGTGTTAGTGTTGCCACTGGGGTTTTATAGACTCCCTGCTGAGAGCATCTCCTTAGAGTGCACAATGGGAGGCATTTATCCCCGGGGTGACCAGGCTGACCCCCTAAACTCACTCCCCTAAATCCGCCGGGCACGGACTGGCGGCTCCTTTCAGGGGAGCTCTTTCACAAGGCCTCACAAAGCGCCCTGGCCCAGGAGCGCGCCGCCTCGGTTATGCGCCGCTTAGACGGCGTGCAGATAAGGAAGCTCGTGCATTCAACATGCAGTAATCCAGATTTAATGAGAGCTGTTCACCTGTGTGCACGGCGTGTTCGCCTCAGAGCGACAGCGGAGATCTCAACATCGACAGAAACCATCGACGCTCCGACACCAGGAACATTTTCCTGAACCTTGCTCCGCTTTCAGCCTCACTTCCTCTCCCAGTTTGTATTGTTGTTGTTGTTCTCCCCCTCCCTTCCTCCTCTCGCTTTCACTCAGCACTTTTATTCCACCCCCTATTTACTCCCTCAGTCTCTGTGCAGAGGCACCGCTTCAATGAGGGGGTGTTTGTGTCTGTGTGTGTGATGTTGGGGAGGGGCATGAAAGAGAGAGGTTAATATATGTGTGTGTGTGTGTGTGATGGAGATGGAGTAAAGGGATTTTATGTGCGTATCCTTTTGGGGACCCCCGCCTTAAGGAAAAGGCTTCCTTTCTTTCTTCTTCTTTTTGCATTCCAAAGCATCCTATACACTCTGTAAGAGCCTCTAAATGAGAGCGAAACAGGCCGAGCGGCCGCTGATGGGACGTCTCTGTTCGCCTCTACATGCTGCGGTGTGTTGGCATGTTTTCAGCCATGCATTCATACAGAGAGGAGGATGAACAGGACACTTTATCAACACATTACTTACAGGCCTAAATCCTCCTGTAGTATAAAATAAATGACTCTGGGAGTAATTAGACATTCTATCTGAGGACTGTAAACAATGCACAGGCTGGAATCACAACAAAAAACAACAAAATGTGTTTAATGTGTTGAATTTGTGTATTTTAAGATCTTTAACCTCAGACCCCGTTCACACTGGGGAAATCTATCCGGCTAGAGCGGGATTCGGGCCGTATCTGGATATATCCGGATTGATTTCAATCCACTTCTCGCAGGTGGATCTAGCCGGATTGGCTTACATCTGGCTCAGGTCTGAACACAAATGCGGCTAGCAAATCCAGCTAGCGACGTCATACTTCCGGTTCAGGGGGAAGAGTCTTGCATACAAAAGCCGTATGTAAACAACCGTCGAACTACGACAACTTTGCCCCGAGTTTATTTTCCACAGGCTACGAGGCGCCACCTAGCGGTTTGGAGGACAACAAACAAGCCGGGTTAAGCTGGATTGCGCACAGACACGCGTGTATCAGCTTAAATCTCGATTCAATCCTTCTCCAGCTGGACTGACTTTCTCCAGTGTGAACGGGGCCTAACTCTGAACCTAAACCTTTGTTTTTTGTCCAAATCCAGCTGCAAAGAGTTAACACACACATTCCCCACACAGATACTGATATAACGGTTGTTGAGACATAACATGTGGTTCAGCCAGACACACCACAGAACATGCTACTCTAAACAACACACAACCATGAGAACAAGGCGCCATACTCCACATGATGGCAGCCACATGGGCAGCTGCAAACAGCAGAGTATGCTGACGAGTTATCATCAGGATGACTGGCTTTACCTCCTGTATCAGACTTTATCCAAAAACAAAGCAACGACCTCTGACCTCTAAGGTCATCGTCCATATGCACAGCTGTGTGAGCGCCGCCCTGACCTGCCCCGGGGGTTTACAGGTACACAAGGGGTCAAGCATGCCCGGAGTGTCGAGTATGTGTGGCAGGTTGTTGTGTGGGTGCAGCAGGACACAGAAGGCAGGTGGAGAGTCAAAGGGTTAAACCAGAACAGGTTGGCAGGGGTGCACGCAGGCATGCATGTGCCACAGTTGGTACTGGATTGCAAGTGTCAGAGGGGTCGGCCGGCTCTGACTGAACGTGTGTGTGTGTGGCTGCACATTGCTGCACGGCGAAAGGTCGGGGTTAAACAGACGCAGTCGTTTTAACGCTGTGAAATTAAAGGTATGACCTTAGAGGTCAGATCCACAGTTTCCAAACATGCAGGCATGTGGCGCACACACACACACACACAGTCCTGTGAGGAAGTGCTGGCAGTTTGATCTGCAGTGTGTGGGTTTAATGCTCTTCATTTCTTCACAAAGATCCTCTGCAGACTGACTGACCATCAGAAAGGGGGTGCCACAGGGATCTGTCCTCACACAGCCTCTGTGCTGCTACAGTTTTACTCCGACCAGGAGGATCGTCTCAAATTAGTTCTGAGCCGGTGGCTCTGTGCAAAACCTCAGATGTGAGTCAGCCATCGGGAGAACAGTGGGAGTAGGCCGCATTCCTTCGTTTTGGTTTCAGTGTCCGCCTATAAATCGTGTCATTAATCTGATCCAGGAGCAGCACCATCCCTCCGTTCCTTTGTGTTTTAAGGTGCACGTTAGTGACCGGATGGCTGACTGCTTTCACAGCAGCGGGGGTGAAGAGGTTAGCAGCACACCAAAGCTAATCAGCAGCCACTATAGAATCCCTTTAACTGTCCTTTAGAAGCCGTGAATGTTGCACGTTCGGAGTGGAAACGCTGCAGCGAGCTCCTCCGACTCTGCGGGGATGAGCAGTGAAGTGCGGCGGCCGTGCACTGCTCTCTCCTCCCCTTGTAAAAATCACATTTTACCCTCCTACTTGAAAGGATTTCTCAGATTTCTCGGAGCAATGGCAGCCCAGCGTACACACACACAGAGAAAATTACACAGCTACACACACACCATGAAGGTTAGGTACTTTTTTTAGACATACTAATAACAGACTAACACTCTACACTCTGATCTTCAAAGCAGCTGAAGAGCGGAGGAGAACGAGGCCACGCGGAGCCCATTGAGGGAGCTTTTGGCACATTTGAACCCACTTAGCCTGTAAAAGAACACTTTAATATTTACAAATCGCAGTAAAGCTGCACGCAGCGCCGAGCTGCAGCCAAGCTGCTTTTTCACAAACAGCAGACTGAGCGAGTTAATTTATGAGGAAAGAATGCAATAAATAAAAACAGCTTTTACGGTGTCGTTTTAGAGGCTCGTAAAGACGGGAAACTTTCCTGCAATCTTCCAGTGTGAACTTAACAGAATTCTAACCTTTGAAACTGTGTCGGATGCTTTATTGCTTTATCTTTAAGTGGTTTGCTGACTAATTTTCCACAATATTGACCTGAAAACAGATTTGCGACGGAGCTTTGTGCTTCACAGCTGCTGTCGTTTTATTTTATTCTGTGATCCATGGAACAGGAGCTCTCATTTAGCCCAAACCGAGCCCCAGATTATGTTCACAACTGACATCATGAAGCTGTCTTCAGTGACATGCTCATATTTCATATTCCATAGCAGATGATATAAATGCAACCGGAGCATCTGAAGCATTTTGGCAGGGCTGTATTTCCTTCAGGAAACAATGTCCCGAACGAGCCCAGCTGCCACTCAGGCTGCTGAGGTTTCCACCGGCCGCAAGAGGTCTCATCAGTCACAGCGAGGCCGTCTCCACAGGACGGAGGCAGATTATGTAATCCAGCAAAAAAATACTTAGCGATCTGTTAGCATGCTGCAGCGTGATCGCTCAGAAACACAGAATGTTTCTGCGTAGCTTCCTGAGCCACATTTCAGTCTGCACAGTGTTAAAATGCTTTAGCTGAGCAACAGAGATGACGGTTAGCATGTGGATGTAGTGAGAGTCAGAAACACACAGTTTTCCACTTAAAGACGTCTTAAAGGTTTTATAGTTCGGAAATGTTGAAAACTTGAAGATTTGGAAGTAGTTTGAAGTTCGTTTTTTTAGTGACTTCACTGCAGCAGCTCATCGGCAAAATGACAAAAAAACGGCACTACTCGCATCCTCAGTGCCATTAATGACATCATCACTGCCAACATACTGATGCTAATATAGTGACCCCTCACCTCTCATGACTCATTGTGGGACAAACTAGTGTTCTACACATGCAGACTGCACTATAAAGGGAGTGGGGGGTGAGATGGGACCTTGGTTCAGTTTGGGTCTTGATGAGCTCTGTCTCTACAGCAGCCACACTGTGCTCATCAGAAGCTACATGACGAAGATCTGTGAGGGCCGCGATCAATCAGCCGTTCAATTCACAGACAAACCTGTCTCTCACACACACACACACACACACACACACACACACACACACACACACACACACACACACACACACACACACAGTCATTAAGTAAAGTAATGAGTCGTGCCTTTCTGGCTCTCGCCCTGATATCTGGTTCCAATGAAGTGTCCACAGCCGCTCCTCTCTGTTCCTCAATACCAGACCAGAAATCACAAACACTGCTGCTCTCCCTCTGTCTCCCCCTCTCTCTCTCTCTCTCTCTCTCTCCCTCTGTCTCCCTCTCTCTCTCCCCCTCTCTCTCTCCCTCTGTCCCCCCCCCCCTCTCTCTCTCTCTGTCTCCCCCTCTCCCTCTCTCTCTCCCCCTCTCTCTCTCTCCCTCTGTCTCCCCCCCTCTCTCTCTCTCTCTGTCTCCCCCTCTCTCTCTCTCTCTCTCTCTCCCCTCTCTCTCTCCCTCTGTCTCCCCCTCTCTCTCTCCCTCTCTCTCCCCCTCTCCCCCCCCCCTCTGTCTCCCCCGCCCTCTCTCTCCCTCTGCCCCCCCTCTCTCCCCCCCCCCTCTCCCTCTGTCTCTCTCCCCCTCTCTCCCTCTCCCTCTCTCTCCCCCTCTCTCTCTCTCTCTCCCTCTGTCTCTCTCTCTCCCTCTCTCTCCCCCTCTCTCCATCTCTCTCTCCCCCTCTGTCTCCCTCTCTCCCTCTCTCTCCCCCTCTCCCCCCTCTCCCTCTCCCTCTCTCTCCCTCTCCGAGGCAAAACAAGCCCTGCATTAACCACAGCCTCATTTCCCTTGCTACACTTATGGAGGAAACAAGTGGCTTTAATGGAGATCTAGTTTGCTGATTACAGATTAGTGCGGTGAACAACACGCCGCAGAAAAAATGTGAGGTGATAAAAGACAAACAATAACAACCGGTGCATGAGAACACAAACAACACGAGGGGGAAGCTCACTGCTCCCCGCAGGCCTCACTGCCAAACTCCCAGCAGACCGCCGGCCCTGCGCCGACGTCCAGCTTCATTCGCTGCAGCTCGTGTTGAACCTGAATTCAGACAGACGCATGGAGCCGTGTGGCGCTGTGGCTGTGGGCGGGGCCCAAAGACAGCCTGAAAAGAGCTCCTCAAGTACCAGCATCTATTACCACCATTACCACACATTACCCAGGCCCTCATTCCCTTCCTGTGTGTCACAACACCTCAGGCTACCCAGGAGAGTGTGTGAGAGAGAGAGAGAGAGAGAGAGAGAGAGAGAGAGAACGTGTGTGTGTGTGTGTGTGTGTGTGTGTGAGAGAGAGAGAGAGAGAACGTGTGTGTGTGTGTGTGTGTGTGAGAGAGAGAGAGAGAGAGAGAGAGAACGTGTGTGAGTGTGTGGTAATACATCATCTCAGCCTGAATAGACCCCCAAGCCAGAAGTTAATGAAGTGAAATGAGACTTATTAGCCAAAAACCTTTAAAGTCACTGACAGGCGAACGTGGGGAAATAAAGACAGCCTGAAATTATTAATGACAGCTGAGACGTAGGTGCACAAAGGGACTGCCGGCACAAAATTTACATTCTGCTGAAGGAAAAACAAAGACGTGAAAAGACTCGAACGCTTCTTTTCCTCAAAAACTGTTTAAAAAAAACTGTTCCTCCCAGGAGAGACACTGAGCATGCTCAGAGAGAGCTGACACCATCACATGATCCACATTTCTCCACAGCTTTATCTGGAGCTGAACATGTGGCCTCAGCTAAGCCAGGTAACGCTCCAGCTGATTGGACAGGAATGACCGGCCGATCGCTGCTCATCATGTAAGGACGGCTCAGCGCATCGAGGTCAGCCGGAGAACAGGGACGCATTTCTCACCACAGATTTGGAGCGGCGCTCCAGAACAGAGGAGGGAAGAGAGACGGTGACCGTGCAGGTTCACGTGTGGCACTTCAATCCTGATTGAATTCTCTGAATTCTGACTTTTCTGAGATTCAGAATTCAAACTTGAACCTTCAATATTCAGCCCTCGTTGCACCGTGGCCTCTGTACTAAAGCTCTGAGCAGCAGATGAAGATGAATGAAAAGCTCATGTTTCACGTCCACGTCTGCAGCGAGCCTTTGAAGCCTGATACATCTGTTTGCTTTTGACTGAGGCTCAGGTCGGGCCGCGCTCACCCCTCGCTGTTCTTTGGCCTTTGTTTAGCCCTGCTCTGACCCCACCGAGGGTTCACCTGACGACCCATAGTATCAGGACATCTGCACAAACTCATCCTGTATGTATGCTGAACATCGTGTAGAGTAAAATAAACCTTCACACATTAGCATTTCTCTCTTGGTGTCCTACTTCTGATTCCATTTGATGCAGGAAATGAAAGGAACAGGAGGAGCGGGCGTTCTTTGTCATTTCCTCCTCGGCTCCATCGTCTCGTTATAAATGATTCAGCCGCTCTCACCACCAGTAACTCACTAAGCTGCAGAAATTTGACTGAGATCTGACCTACATTCGCTCTCAGGAGGCAGAGCGGGCGGCGAGGACGGAGCGGGCGGCGAGGACGGTGAGAGGTGAGGAGTCAGCCAGGAGGAAGCTACTGTCTCAGGACCAGAGGAGAAGCAGCCTACAGCCACCAACGACTCTCTGATCATGTCTCAGTGTGGGCTGCGTCCTGAAAGAGGAATTCTGGGAAATTAAGCAGCAGGTCAGAGGGAATAAATCCAGTTATCGTCTCCAAACTCTCTGCAGCATCATGTGAATATTCCTACAGCATGAAGGATGAGAGCTTCATGTGGAACTTTAGTCCTTGTTCTGTAGTGACTGATCATAAATCCCGAGAGAAACGCTGAGTCAATATTGACCCTGCACCTCCACCCTGCACCTCCACCCTGCAGCTTCAGCACTGCTGCTCTTATCAGGGAGCAGAGCCGGAGCAGGAGGAGCTGTGGAAGTTTATGGCTCATCTGTCTCCGTCTCTCAGCCTGCAGGCCGGAGGAAGCCTTCTGCTGTTGTCTGGAGGGGAGTGGTGGAAGAATTAAGTACAGTGACAAACTACCCAGCCGTCTGCTGGAAACCAGTGACAGCCCTGTTTGTGTTGAATATCTCTGAAAGTCTTCATCACAGCGAGGTGGTTCAACACAGCCTGACCCTGTGACGAGCCGTGCTGCTCGACTGTAGCAAAGATCTGGACAGAAACTGATGAAACTCATCCTGAGAATCCTCACACATCACACACACGCTGCATCAGAATAACCAGCAGGACATTTTTCTAAATTTAAGACAAAGTGATGACGAGACCTCAGCTTGTTTTGGAGGGACACATGCATACATGCACCGTTTCCCCTCAGAGGCTGACATCAAACATGTGCATGTGTTATCATATGAAATGTGCTTGAAAACAAGGTGCAGCCAACACTCACAGCTTAGAAGTGGGACAGAGAGAGACAAAGACAAAGCAGCAGAGCTCAGGACCTGGTCCTCCTGCAGACCCCTGGGACCAGGCAGGCCGGAGATAAGACCACGCAGCATCAGCATCATGTCAGAGAGTGAGAGATAACCCCCTGTGCTGTTTACTACACCACACACACAGATGTGTTCCTGTCATTTCAAACATGGATGCAGAAAACTCTGCCTGCTGAACCACCTCTGATCCTGCTCCCTCCTCAGAGGGAGGTGTGAGGCGGCAGCTCTGCGGCCTGAGGCTGCAGGTCAGAGCTCCTCTGAGGTCAAAGACTGGCAGCACAATTGACAAGACGAATGAAAAAAGGAGGGATGAGCCTGAACGAGGGGGACAGGGAGACGACCTCCGGAGCCATCGATACAGCCCCCGGGTCTCTTTGATCCATCACTGCCGGCTTCCTGAGGTAAACACGGGCTAATTGTCTGGATCGGGTTCAGATGCTTATCTGAGCCCGCCTGTCTGTTCGCCTCCATGCGTCTCTCCGGCAGCTTGTCGCTTCCAATCAGAGTCCTGCAGCTTCAATCCTCCAGCACAAAGTCCAGGTCCGCTCTGACCCCACCCGTATCTGCTGACCTTTTAATCCAGCAAGCGCGCCTCACAATTAAAACAAATCTGATAAAGACGAAGTTAGAGAGGCTTTTTTAAAGAAGCATTAATTGTGCTGTAAACTTATCTTTTAATTGCCTGGTTACTTGTTTATCAAAGAGAAGTCAGCTTTATAAAAGTTCTGATTTCAACTCTGTGAGGTCAGAGCCGTTTATCTACATGTGCACAAGATGTTATCGAGGAGGAACAGGACGACAGAACGGGAACAATAACCACACATGCTCAAACACAGCAACAACAACAACAACGAGCGCACTTCCTGTCTCTTCTGATTGGTCTGAGCAGGCTCCACCCACCACATTGTCTACACTCAACCAAACCTCTGTGGAGCTGCAGTCCCTGCAGTGTCCACTAGGGCTCCAGCACCGAGTCAGTCCACATCCATGTTACAGTAAATATGATATAATAATAATAAACAACAATAAAGATGTTTACAGCTGCTGTGGATCATTTTCCTTTCTATGACGACATATGAGAGAGAAACCATTGATCCATGTAAACCTGGGCCCTGCTGTAAGCCTGGGCCCTGCTGTAAACCTGGGCCCTGGGCCCTGCTGTAAGCCTGGGCCCTGGGCCCTGCTGTAAGCCTGGGCCCTGGGCCCTGCTGTAAGCCTGGGCCCTGGGCCCTGCTGTAAGCCTGGGCCCTGCGGTAAGCCTGGGCCGGGCCCTGCTGTAAGCCTGGGCCGGGCCCTGCTGTAAGCCTGGGCCCTGCTGTAAACCTGGGCCCTGCTGTAAACCTGGGCCCTGCTGTAAGCCTGGGCCCTGGGCCCTGCTGTAGTTTTTGGATCAGCTGTACTGTAACAATCATCATTCATGATTGATCCCAGACATTTAGCAATCTGTCGATCAGCTGATTCCATCTATAGTCCTTCCTCATTGATCCGGACCTGGCTGCTGTCAGATTAGGGAGCGTTTGTGTTTGTTGGTCAGCGGTGCCGAGCGAGCAGCACGAACCCGAACCCGAACCCGGACCCGAACCCAGCCGCGGTTTGAACGTTATAAAGAGAACACTGGTCACTGACACGGAGTGGACACAGCGAGGACACTCACCGAGGAGGCGGAGACACCACAGGCCGTGTGCGCCGGACGCTTCGCCGCTTCCCGCGGTGTGTTGGTGGGTTAGCCGCGCTGGAAGCTAACAGGAAGTCCGCCTGCTGGGCCGGACCGGGCCGGGCCGGGCCGGGCTGAAGGCTCATCCTCCGGTCACTGTGATTGGAGCTGTGTGCACAGGTGAGGGGCAGCATGGGAAATAAAATGATGTAATATTCAGATATATAAATAAAAATAAATATGTGTGAGAAATGATTTGATATGTAGGTTAATATAACCACACAAATATTTTATAAGAGCATCTTATGAAAATAAAAAAGCTCCAGCTGAAGGACAGGGGGACGTCCAACGCTTTCTTCTGTCCCTTTCACACAGGGACACATGGGGTTTATTTACCTCGTATGGGACCTGTGGATTCTGTTGAAATCTGTTTTGATGTATGTATATTTTTCTTTTTCAACCACTTAAAAACTTATTACATTCCAGTCACACTGTCCTGTGGCTCCAGGGGTCTGATGTGTCCATACCACCTGTCACCCTGCAAGACATGGCATTCATTTAGAGAACTCACTCACAGCTCAAGCTTCCTGCCTCCACCTCCGCTCCGTCTCCTTACCTGTATTTGGATAAACGTGACTGTGGCCTGTGCAGGATGATTTTATGGTGGGAGGTGGAAGTTGATGAGGAAGACACCTATGATGACATCATCTCTGGAGCCAGGCTGTGGGTTAGCGAGGGCAGAGAGGAAGGACGGAACAGGTCTGTGCTCTTCTCAGATCTTTGAAGGTTGACATGAGGTGGAACCAGGCTGGGGGGGGGGGGACCATATCCTCCCTTTGAACTCGCTGGTATAAATATCGGTGGTGATGTTTCGGATGGGGGCGGGGGGGTTCCTCTCCTTGTGACCCTCCTCCTTCATGTGGCTTCTGCTGCCCCTCCTCTGCACCCTGAACCCACAGAGATCAGACACCGGGAGGGGGGGGGGTGGTCTCTGGAGGGACGTTGCTCATTCGATGATGACGCTACTCATTGCAAGCCCGATTGGGTTTAGTGATGCCTGGAGGGGGCAGGGAGGGGAGAGATATGGGGCTATTGGAGGGCTGCAGAGACACAGAGGAGCCCTGATCTGTTTACAGGCAGCTGGCTGCTGCTGGAACACATTTATAGCAGCACCTGAATCCTCAGGAAGTGTTTCCTCTCTATATTGCTTTTGTTGACCTGCAGCCCTGCTCCAGCAGAGGTTAGGTGGGGGGTGGGGTGCACTCTGTGCTGTAATAGAGAGCAATGGAAAGTCGTTTACACTGCCAAATGTGTTTATGTGCTGTCTAAACCTGACTGATCTAAAATCCAGTTTAACAGAGGCAGTAAACACAGACGCCTCTCTGTAGTGGGACAGTGATGTTTTATGCATAGATCACAACATTGTTTTATGTGCATGTATTTGTCCCTGCATTAATGTGTGTGTGTGTGTGATGGAGCCTCCGTCTCTCCTGTACAGCTGCATCAGCCCACCCCAGGCTCAGGACTCCACCCTGTCAGTCAGGGTGACACATGGAGGGGCAGCCCCCTGCCCGTGGCGTGCAGAGGGGATCCGTCTGTCACTCTGGCTTTGTCCCCCCGTCATGCCCTCACGCTGGCAGGTTAAAGCAGGGGGGGCACATCAGACTGACAGGTGACAGGTGAAGCCCTCCAAACCAACACCCAGACCTTCATGCATATCCCAGCGGCGCGCATGTCTGCATACAAACACAGGACTGCTGCTGGCTCAGCCTGCGTGAGGAGGAGGGCTTAAAACAACCCCAGCCTCTAGTGGCCACTCAAGGGACTGCAGCTCTAACAGACGGTCGCACCGGTGTGACCTCAGATATTTTTTGGTTGCACTCTAGAGCCCTAGAAGCCCATATATGATCACCAGAAGCTAAAAGCTAATGCTACGCTATAAACCAGCTACAGCACGGTCACATGACTACATCACCACCACCAGGTTCACCGCTCTGACCGCTTCTACACCACTTGTTAGCATGTAGCCTTTTCGCTGTGTGTTTGTGTGGTAGAGTAAGGGTTAACACAAGGTCAGCAGGTTTTTCATTTATTTAAAAACTCAAACAGGTTTGTGTACTCTTTTAAATCCACTTTGATCACATGATGCTGAATATTTGCTCAGAGAGACGTCAGTTTATTAAACTGGATTACAGCCGACATGTGTGCACGTCCTGATATGGGATCAGATTTACAGCTGTCTTTGTTGCTCGATGGACTTTTAATGGCCATTATCTCCGCCGCTCCCGGTCCCAAATCGAGCATTAGACCTTCACAGTGGTTTAAATCTGAAGCCGGGTGCCAGAGGTTGCACCCAAATCATCCGGTTTGACCCGAATCTCCCATTCCATTACCCAACATTCCCTGTGGGGACAGCAGCGGTCCCTCAGCACTTGAACTCTGACCTCAGCCCCATCAGCAGGAGGAGGATTTATGGACACCATCTGAATGGTCTCACCTTGTGTCTCAGAGGAAACACACGGTCATAATGATGCCCTGGGAGGTTTTGATTTAGTTCTTATTACCTGCAGTATCAGAGGAGGCAGAGAGGAGCCGGACTGTTTCAGTGGAACAACAAGCAGAGAGGAAGTCGAGCAGAGGAGATGGACGCTTTCACCGAGGCCTGGTGAGGATACGTATGAGAAGAGCAGCGAGTTGAAAGCCTGGCCAGCGGTTTAAGGTGTTCAGAGGGAGCTGCTGGTTGCCTGCTCGTCCTCTCCCCCTCCTCTGCTTCTCTGAGTCTTTTCAAGCTGCAGGTCTGCTCGCCCTTTCTTCTTCTCTCATCCCTTGGAGAGCTCTGACATGTCTGACAGGTACATGAGAAAAGAGACTGCAGAGGTGTAAAGAGGCAGAACAGGTGAAGGACTCAGGCTGAAGGAGGCAGGGAGAGAAAGAGAGGCTGAAAAATATGAAAACTTTGGTGCATTCCTGGATAAACTTTTATGTGATCTGCATCGCCACACGTTGTGCTTTAGTGACCACATGATTAGCTAAGATGACCAATCATCATTCAGCTACTGCACCTTTGTCTTGGACTGTAACTGGCGGCAGCAGGCAACTGGCATCCAAGAACAGTTCCCTCCTGCAGCCCAGACGCCACACCTCCATCCTTCACCTCACCGGGTCCAGGAAAATCACATTTGTTCCCAGATCTTTAGGACGGACTGTCCGCGCTATGTCACTGCACAGATACACCTGAAAGAGACCATTTATGGAGCAATCCAAATAAAATAAATCACACTCACCACAGTTTGTGACGTATTTGCTTTTCCCGGCTCTTCTTTCCTGCAGATGGGACGTGTTTCCGTACCTCCTGCAGCCCAAGACGGTGGATTTGAAGTCCACCCGCAGGACACCACAGACACAGGGGACCACGAAGGCCCACGTGCTTCATGATATAAGATGATCAGATCACCCACCAGATGCTATTAATGTATTTCTTGGACGATCATGTTGTGGACAGAGAATGCCTTGTTACATTTAAAATATGAATCCATGCACTGCACCTAACAAAAGGTCAAACAAGGTGATTGATCCCCAGAGACAGTAACCGTCTGCATCCCACTGCGAGCCTCCATTCAAATTTACTGTCTCCTTTGAAAGGGTTTATGTCAGAGAGTGATGTCATATTTATCTGCACCCAGGCACAATCAGGTTCAGGTGTGCAGCGGAGGACGCAGAGCGCTGCTGTGAGCTTTGTGTGGATGAGTTACTGCTCATTTTCTGGGCAATGATTTGCATGACAGGCCGGTGAGGTCAGCGAGGTTCAAGGATGATAAATCCTGCTGCAGATGAGAAGAGGCCAGGTGTGTGTGTCTGAAAGCTCTCAGAGAGGGAGAGAGAGGAAGAGAAAGTTCTCTCACTGGGCTCTTTCATAACCATTAACTGTGCGATGACACCAGCGGATATTCAGATTGATTTACCATCGTCTGGGGATCACTCGGCCCGCTCAAACCCAAGATTCATTTGTGTCCTTAATGAAAGGCTTCCTGCCCCGATGTTTCTCCAAACCTAAAATCCACCTATTCCATACTTCACTCTGATTGCTGTAATGGCTGTGAGGTCAGCAGTGAAGTCTCATTGGTAGCTCCTCAGCCGGCGGATTCGTCTTAAATCTGCAGATCCAACCTTCATTTTTCAAAAGGAGGCTGCAGTGCCCACAAAATCAATGGAGGAGTTAAAAGAAGGCCAAACTGTGAGATGAAGGACGATCTGTCTGGAAAGGTCTCAGCACAGTGTCATGAAGAAAAGTCCTCTGTACTCAGCAGTTACTGTCACATTAAGCCATTCCTGACACTGACACGTGGGCCCGGTGGACTAACCTGTGAGCTAACATCAAACAAGTCATCAGCACTGACCCTGAGCAGGCCTGCAGCCAGGCGGCATCAAAGCCGCAGCGCTGCTGTGTTTAAAGCGAGCGGCCTGATTAACATGTCACAGGAAGGGGGGGGGCTCCGTAATCAGCCTGTAAAGATGATTAGACCACCGGAGTCCGAGTCAACGTCCGACATGCAGCTCATTTAGCCCCGCTGGCTGAATGGACGTGGACACAGTACGACAGTGAAGCATGAGGCTGTGCTTTCTAATCATAGCTGCAGAGGACGAGGGGGGGGGGGGGGTCACCTTCGACCCTGAAGGAGAGGGATTCATTTCCTCTTTCCCCTAAAACACCTTCCACTCCCACGCCACTGTGTGTACATTAAACACATGCCTGTCGCTATGGAGACGGGTCCTGATGGGGATGGACTCTGAAGACGTATCATTAAACCCTCAGAGGCTGACGTTAAGAGTCGAGACAACTGAAGCAGCTGAAGGAGTAAGACGCATCCTGAAGAGATGCATCCTCCAACCGTTTCATCCTCCATCAGCAGCTTCCAGCACACACTCACATTCCAAGGAGCCCGGCTGAGCAAACCATGGCGGCGGCTCATGTTCTGTCTTTTCCGTCACTCCCTCTCCTCCTCCTCTTCAAACTCTTTCACAGGCTCAACTGTCACTGGATGAGGAAAAGCTGTTGAATCAAGAAGAGGATCATGACACACAACTCTGCAGCAGCGCAGCCTGGACTCTGTCTGACTGACGGCAATCAGCCCAAATTACATTCAGACTCAGCCCGGCAGCAGATCACTGCGTGCACAGCTTCATGACTGTCACTTCTGTTCCATTGGGCTTTAATGATGGGCTGCATGTGCCACAGAAATGACTGTTGTGTATATACTGCTGCTGTGTCTGATGAGTTATAACCAGTGAATCTCAAGGCCGCGCTGCTGGGAGTCAGGCTGAAGAATAACTGGCCGGTCGAAGCCCTCAGAATCACCAGAAGCAGCCAAATGATTCCCTTCATCCTGCTTCTGGACGTGCATCCTCCTCCTCCTCTGTCATAACCTTGGCTGTGGAGAAGATGTACAGCCGCCTCATGCTCTCCCTCCCTCCCTCTCTCTCTCGGCTTTCCTTCCTAATTGTCTGCAGAATCTGAGATCTTCAGATTGATCGCTAATCATAATAATAATAAGACAAGCTATTCACAAAGGAGGGAAGATGGCTCTCCTGACGGCAGATTTGCAGAAAGTAATGAAGTGATTTTCCACTGAATTAAGAGCTTTGTCAAGGAGCATATTATAGAAAAGTAAACTGGGATTAGAATGGAATCCACCAACACTCGGCTGCCAAAGCTTTGACGTATAAAAATCCTCCGGAGACAGCGGAGTCTTTTCCCTGTTTGTTGCGTCCGCTGATGATAATGTTGCCCCCGCACATAGATCTCATCACAGAGAAGCCCTGAGCCAATTCAGTTAGTGGGAAGCAGCAGCAGCGGCAGCGGATGTGAGCCAAGGTCATGACCCGGAGGACAGCAGCCCCTCGGACAGAGCTCGGCTGTTGTGTGCGTGTCCTTGGCCGAGCGGCGTGTGACAGCGCGATGACCTACAGCAACGTGTGTCCAAATAATGGAGGATGAGAAAAGCAATCAAAGAAAAAGCTTTTGATTTTTTCATCATTAAGCAGAAAGACTCGGCCATCGCTTCTTGGAATAGATTCTATTTCCTCCGTTCTATTCTGAATGCTTCGGTGAAATTTCATTTTGGCTCAGAAATAATGGGAAATGGGCGCGAGCCGGAATTGTAGAGGGAGGAGGAGGAGGAGGTGTGGGGGGGTGGTCTGAAGCTCATCGCTCACCTCAGTGTTTAATCTGCTGATCCAGTTAGTTCTGAGTGTTTAAAACTAAACATCCTCAGATCCTCCAGGAAGACACAACAAGCTCAGGTGCTGTGAGCCAGAGGCCAAGAAATACAGAGCAGCCCTGAGACCTGGGCTCGCCGTCAGTGGAGGACTGTAATGTTTCCCAGCAAAGAAACAGCCTCCCCTCCGTCACCGCGTTCTGCCGCAATTTGGCTGATTAGACAAACTAAGCTGGTATTTATGGGAGATTCTGTTTGATCATGTTGGCAGAGGGTGGAGTGGTGATTGGATGGATGGGGGGTGCATGAAGAAGGAGGAAGCTGAGAGAGAGCGAGAGAGAGAGGATGAGGAAAAGTCCAAAGATAAAGTGGAAGAGGAAGCACAGCAGCTCCAGTTACTGCTGCACCATGATTGCACATTACAGACGCCACACCTCCATCACTCACCTCACCGGGTCCTTCCTCCTCCTCCCTGTGACCAGAAAATCACATTTGTCTCCAGATCTTTAGGACGGACTGTCCGCTGCACAGATACACCTGAAAGAGACCATTTATGGAACAATCCAAATAAAATAAATCTGCAGGAATCAGCTCAGACTAGAAGTCACTGTGTTCTCTTCGTTTCTGTGACATGCTTCATCTTTACCCCTCTGTCTCACCACAGTTTCTACATTTTCAGCTTTTCCTCCTCCTGCTCCGTTATTGTTGGGCCGGCTCCAGGATATCGATACGATGTTATGATTTATTACTAAACTGACGTATTTGCTTTTCCCGGCTCTCCTTTCCTGCAGATGGGACGTGTTTCCATGCCTCCTGCTCTCTCTCTCAGACCGCTGCCTCTGGTGGTCTCGTCAGTGTGTCAGGTCCAAGTACAACCACAGCATTTTTATCACAGAGCCCTCGCCGCGCTGCTTTCCACCTTCACAGCAGCATAAAACAGCATGCTGTTAAAAAGCCAGACATTCATAAACAACATGCCTGCAGCCATTTATGGTGTATAAATATGCTGCATTAATGAAACATGGGAGTCTGCAGCAGGCTGCTGCTGCTGCAGGGTGATGGTTTAAGGGAAGGAGGCTGTTAAAACAAAGCCACCAACTGAGAAGACCCTCAACAGACAGAGAGGCCACACAGGCTGCAGGTTGTCTCTCTGTCTGCCCCGAGGACACCGAGTGCCATCGCTGACTGTTTACAGGCTCTGTAACAGAGAGGGGGGAGCTGAGGGGCAGGATGGAACACTGGAGCAGCTCGACTTCACTCTCCTCATTTAACCAGCCGCCAAGACATGTTTTAAAAGATCACATCACATTGCTCTGCCTTGTGCTCTCAGAGATGCTCCAAAGGTCACAGAGGTTTGACACAAGGAGCAGTCACACCTTCGTTGGCTTTGACCCAAACTCATTAAGTTCCCAGCTCACACACTGACTCCACCATGTGGGCTCAGTCAGGGCCAGCTCCAGAAAAGCTGGTCCGTTTAAATCATATTCAGTGTGTAAAGAAAGACACGAGGACTAGAGGGAGGTTCGATTTCCAATAGAACTCAAACTCTACTCAGAAGGCTTCAGCTGCTGTTGTTTTCCTGTCAGCTGTGTACACTGACGCTAACCTTTAAAACCCAAATTATGCACAGAGCATCTTTTCTGTTTAACATTTTAAAAACTACACAAACTGCCATTTCCTCCAAATGTCTGAGTCACAGAGTGTCCCTCCATCATGGTTCCAAACATCCTGCAGAATAATAAGGTAAATGCTACATCGTATTAGCTGCCACCTCCATGATCCACAGTCCTGTTGTGCAGTTCTGGTATTAATACTGCATCCCCAACACCACCGCCCTCCACCTTCTCTCTCAGCAGATCTGCAGCTCATCTGGTTTGCAGGTTTGTCAGATTGTTGTTGAGACAGAACACTGATCTTCATCTCCACATCTGACGCTCGGTTAGCGGCAAGTGTCTATTCATGTCCAAAATAGCTTCCAACAGGGCTCGGGTTAGAGGAGAGAGGATACCAGGCCGGCCACAGCTAATCATCATGTGATGAATCACTGGAGCCAAAGCCCTGAGCTGTGGCTGAGGCATCGCAGACGGCAGCCCACGTCTCCGAGGGAATCTTCCAGATTTATATTTGTGAGTGCTCCAGATGTGGAGCTGAACCGAAAGAGATAAGAACATGCAACATTTTTAGATGTTAAGGAGCTTTCTAAGTGGCCACAGCACCATCAGCCTGACTCTGTCTTTCAGTGAGTTACACAAACAGGAAGTGGGACGTCTCAGTATGCAGGAACGTTCCGTTATCTCTTGGACACATCTGGTCAAAGTCTTCAGATGAGCTGATGTGGGATGATTTTTGGTGAAGCTCCATCACAACAATGCTCCCCTCTCTGTTAATGATTCGTGCACCTTCAGCCATTAATTCCAAAATGAGTTAATGTAGCGTGTCAGGGTAAGTAGCGCCAGCCTCTCCGCCGTACCCCCGCTCCACGCCAGCTGCCAGACGGCGGCGTTGACAGAGCTGAAACCTGCGAACCGCTAAGTGGTAAGGTGATGCTGAAATGGAAACTGTGCACAGGGTAAACATTTACACAGGCCTGATGAAACCTCCAGCATCCGCCGCCGCCTGAGCCACATATTCCGATCACATGCTCCACGCCTGCACGCGCCCCCACGCTGTGCGCCGGCTCGCTGTTCCCCATTTATTTGGCTGCAAATGGAGCAAAGTCATTCAATTGTAGCTCAGACCTCACAGCCAAACAAAGCCTCGACTGTGCCGACTGCCTGAAGAGAGGAACCGTGGAAGAACACGCCCTCCGTGCATCCACAGGTTCTCCTTGAAATGGTGATAATTGTCTAATTGCATGACAGAGGGAAGCTGGCACACTCTGACAGATGTTGGAGGCAGGAGGGAGGCTCTGCAGCAACATGTAGGCCTGTTTATTTCCACGCCTGAAGCTTCCTGAGAGATTAATTAGATAGACGAGCTTTTCATTATCCCAGGTTTGTCTGTTTATGTTAGGCTGTTGGTTAACTCTTCCCTCTGGAAAAAAACTCAGTCTCTACTATGTTTTGATCATGTCTGAAACTTCTCCTCGCCCTCACTGCTGTTAAAGCAACAAAGTGTGTTTTGAGTGTGTAGAACAGGATTCACTGCTGCAGGAGGAGAACTGCTGATACTGAACTGGCTGCATGTCTTTCAGTGTTAAGCTTCCAGCTCAGCGCTCTCTGGCGTGGCACAGAGGTTTGCAGACATATGGATCCATCGTCTGTGCTTCTTCATTCTTTTTTTTCAGACTTCAGAGGAGAACTCTGTTGCGGTTCCTTTTCAAACCGTCCACGTTCATCACAGACGCTCCTGGCTTTCTCTGAAAACTAGCAGAAAACAATCAGTTAAAAAACACTGCAGCACAGACCTGTGGAAACAGAGCTCTGCTGCATCTGTGAGGTTTAAGTGGGTAAAAGCGTCAGTCGCTCCTTGAAGCGGAGGCTAACTTACATCTTAATGTGGGTGAACACTGACTGCCCTTCAGAGCCGGACGGATGCTTCTGTCCCTGTGTGTGACAGAGGTTGCACGCTGAAGCATGGTGAATATCAGTATATCATAGAGGTGTAGAGGTGTAGTTTCACCGTCACCATCATGCAGCGCTGGACAGAGGACATGAGATAATTGGATTTGTGCTGCATGAAGTGTGTGTTTACATGTCCTACAAACACATGCTTATAAATGCTAACAGGCTCGAGGCCCGACATTCTTCAGCTGACCACGCTGGTGGACAGATTTACAGCACAGGTCTGTGAGGAGGACGCTCTGCTATGATGCTATAAAGGTATTAAAGAGAGGGAGCGGGTGGAGGGGGTGGGGGTGGGTGGGTGCAATCTGAGCCAAAGGCTGCACGCTCCCCCGGGCAAACAGGAAGCAGAGCGTTGCACTGAAAGAGAGAGAGAGAGACAGAGGGTTAGACAGCCAGGGGCATCTAAACAAACACAAACCAGATGCAGAACATGTAGAACATGTGTGTGAACACAGCACCGGAGTGTGTGGATAAGTGCTTCTAGTAAAATGTTTACTGCACGTGGAGCTGACAGGGCCGATGATGTGGTTCATCTGTGAGTTTTAAAAATGTGTTTCTAACTAGCATGAAAGAAAAGCACAAAATATCAGTTTAAGTGAAACCATGGAAACCAAAACACCCGCTGTTTATCACAGAGGGAGAAAACGGGCCACTTTATTCCATCCAAACAAACATCTGCAACACTCAAAGTGACCAGCAGACACGAGACAACACTGCTTAATGTGCTTGTGTCCCGACTTTGTTGTTTGTAGGGATGCAGGACAAACTCTAAACCAGCTCAAACCATAAGGACTCTGACTGCAGTTCACATAATGGCCACAGGTGTCACTATCAGGCCTCTCCGTCTTCAACTGGATGGAATTTGATGGATGCTTGGAATGAAACAAAAACTCAAAAAGAGTTCAGCCTGTGGTGGAAACTGAAGTTTGGGCCTGATCCTGTCTGTCCTTTGATATGAGATTACAAAACCAGTTTGCTGAGTGAGGAGCTGCAGGAGAGGAGGCCTCCAGTTACCACTTCAGTGCTTGTTGTGGTTCAGAGACAATCTAAATAGAAGAAGAAGAACAGACGGATCACGTGTCGCTTCTTTCTGACATCATTAATCGCTTCATAGAACACAGCTACAGACAAATCTCCTGATGAGTGCTGAGCCATCACTGAGGCAGAGCTCAGGGCAGAGGGCGTCCCTCCAACCAACGGCCGGCCACACCCTGCACCCCCACCGAGAGAGAGAGAGAGAGAGAGAGAAAAGTGTTTGGAATAGTTGGAAGGATGACACACGCAAAGAAACAGGATGGCAGCATGAAATAAACTGGCCTGGAGGACAGACAGAGACCAGGGAGCAATTTGTTTCCCTCTCTGTGAATTACAGGCCAGAGCCACTGTCTCTAAAAGGGAACCCGCTCGGTTCTGCCCAGACACCACTATCTGGGCACAGGGAGTGTTTGGACTGGAGGAAAACATCGTCCAAAACCCCACGTCTCCTCCGGGCTTCTGCAGCCCGCCTGAGAATTCTTGGGTGTTCCTTTTAAAACAATCTCCGACTTACATAAGTGGAAATATCTAATATGGTGTCAGACCTCGGCGTTGTTTTATCAGGATCATATTTGTTTAACCGACCACGTGTCATCCCCGGGTACTTTTGCTCTGTCAGGCAGAAAGCTATGCAAACACACACATGGCGTTTCCTGGCTCTTTCTCTTCTGAATAATACTGTGGAGATAAATGATTCTTCCACAAGACTCTGAGAGAAGCACATTCCACTGTGGCACCAAAACTGAATTTGTTAAAAATAACTTCAAGAATCCAGAGGTAACATTTGTGCAGACTACTGAAGCTAGCATGCTAACCAGCTAGCAATAACAACTTTAAGCACATTTGTTCCTCAGACTGTCGGACCATTAAACGAGGTTTACTTCGTGGATTCGTGGCCGACGTGATGACGGCCTGAGTCGTGTCTGCATATAGACCACTGATGCTGCGTCCTATGTTTTCTATCATCCACCACACGCATGACGAAACCTGTTTGCTGCGGCTGCTGGCGTGCGGGTATGAGATGAGTCAGAACCTGGATGGCGCGGCTGAGCTGCAGTTCTGCTGAGTGAGCATATCGTTCTACACGTTTATTATAAACACACACAGCAATGTTTGATCAAACGCGCTCTGCTGGGTGCTGTTGTCTGCACCATCACCCGTCTCTCTGGTCACAACAAGCACAGACCGCAGCATCAAATCAAGGATATTAAAGCCAGCGTTTCTTCTACACGAGTTCAACCAGGAACAGCTGGCTGCTTCGGCTCTCTGCTCACATCTCGTGCCCCTGTGGCCACTTAGCTCATCTTGTCCTCTGGAAAGAGATACTTATTCAAATGGATTAATCACCAGAGGGGTCCACTTTGAAGAGACGAAATGAAGGGGTGGAAAGACGGTTGGAGGAGAGTGGATGTGAAGATGCTAGCCAAGGCAGCAGGGAGGATTTCAATAGCAGGCTGCTGGCACGTCTGCGTGGCTTAAGATTCCTGGCATTGCCTGCATGTCTTCAGGGGGCCGTCTTTGCGTGCCCACCATATTAAGGTGGGCCAAGACCCCTCAGAATTCAGCCCATATGCTCCCCCTCTCCCTACCCAACAGCACCCGGTGCCTGGGCCAAAGCACACAATCTGTCCTGATTACCGACCTCCCCCCTCATCTTTGATACGGGCCTCATCTAAAATATGTCTGAACTGCACTATAACAACTCAGCTGATCCACAACCAGCTTTCAGACGCTTCTATAGTTCAACAAAGTCACCTTGCGGTGTCACAAATGTCACCACAGAGCGTCCATCGGTTGGTGCCTCTATCCATTTATTTGTGGCTCGTCGTGGAGAGAACAGACACCCAGTCATCCCTCCTGTGGGATCCACAGCCCTTTCCAGGCCAGCCTGGACTTGTGATGCCTCCAGTTGGTCCTTGGTCAACCTTGGAGCTCCATCCAAAATGGCCATGCCAGGTAAACCTCTAAAAGGAAGCATCCAAGGTGCATCCAGGTGCTGCAACCACCTAATTTCTGCTGCTCACCCAAGCTTCATGATCATAGATAAGGGTGGAGATGAAGAATGATACACTGAGAGCTTCACCTTCTGTCTTTACCCTGATCTCCCTTTTCCATCTCTATTGCACATTACTGCAAGACACCTAAGCTTCCCCACCTGGGACAGATCCTCCTCTGTCACCTGGAGGGACCATGGCCTCAGATTTGGGTGTGCTGATCCAAGCACTGCAGGGCCTCCCACGATGGCACCAGAAGGACAAAATCACCCAGAAAAAGCAGGGATGCTGGACACAGCTATGCCCTGAAATCCTGTCCATGGAGCTCACAAACCATCTTTCCATGTTGGCCCACTTTCCACCCATCATGCAGCAGGGGTGTGACATCAGAGCCCTTCACCCACGACGGGCCATGCTGCTCCATCCCGGACCGGAGCCAGGACCAGGCTGCACTTCATTCTCCTCATGGCTGTTTATTCAGTCGGAGTGCCCCACTAATAGCCTGCCACATGTACCCCGGACCCACACTGCAGGGTGGGGGCACGTCCTGGAGAATGCTGATACATCATGTGCTGCCTCACCATAATCTAAAGTAACTTTGAGTCTGTAAAATCAAAAACTAGCATGCATTAGCTCATAAATGGGTTTATTGATCGTGTTTGGCTGCAACATAAAAGCAAACTCGCCACCTAATACATTCTGCTGACATGTTTTCTCATAATGAGAATCTATCACAGCACAAACAGTCACAGTAATGCAAAAGAAAAGTGTGACAAACACACCTCGTCCCACAGGCCTAACATTCCTCTGTTTACCTCCGAGTGTTTGTTCTTCATTGGTGACGACGACCTAACAAACTCCAAAGACAACAAACAGGCTGACAAAAGTCGCTTCAAAGGGGTTAATGAGTAACTGCAGGTCAAACACTGCAGAAAAATGCGCCCAGACAGGGCGGCGTGACTTCTTTTTTTCTGACTCACTGTTGTGCCGTGCCATGTTGAAACAGTTCCTTTGCTTTTGCATGCTTTCATTAGAGTGGTCATTAATCACAGCACCTCTGTTGAACAAGCCTCAGTGAAGCAGAGCAGGAGGCCTGATGAGGAACCAGGGATGTGTACATTAGCAAAGGCCACACCAACACACAGAGAGGACGACGAATCCGCCATCTGGAGGACTGGACGGTGGCTCTAACTGAAGTCTGTTTGGACTTTGCAGGTCCTGGATGTGACTTGATGGCTGAACCACCTTACACGACTCCTCTCATGATGGAGGAGCAGCTCTGCTCTGAGCTTACCGCCCCCTGCTGGTGTGGAGAGTCTCTGCCACAAGTGAAGACAACCTGTTAGCATTTGAACTCAAACCTTCCTGGCACAGACACAGCCGTCAGTCACTGTGCACAAAGATATGACCACATACAGGTGATGACATCGGAAAATGTCTATATGCAAGATATTGATTAGTCTGACCGCGGTTTAACCTGAAACGCCAGGTGCAGATTAAACTATGAAACCTAACGAGACGTTATGAGTCATGACACCAGTCAAACGTAGCACAGCTTTACTCTGAGAGCTCAGATACGACTTCTCCATACATCTAAATGTGAAATAATGTCTGACAAACCCTTTTAATGTCAGTGTCAGTCAGCCGGCGGCCAAAACTTTTTATGTGCCAAACACGATGAGGTCGTTTCTTTCTTACTGCTACACCCTCGTCCAACACATTACTGCTCGACTGTCAATTAAACTTTTATCCCCCATCGGTGGAGAGAGCCACAAATCTTCAGCTCCATCTTTTATTCATCTGGCCTAGTTTGTGAGATACATAAATATATATACACTGATTCATCCAGCTCTTCTTTAAGGTGAAGGGTCGCCCTCACTGCGTGTGCATGTCTCACCAGCGATCCTCTAAAACAGAGCAGACACAAAAGGTGGGAGAGGATCCAGAGAAATCCCACCACATCAATTCAGAGCAGAGTCGGCTTCAAAGCTGATACCTCACAGCTCATTTAGCTGCACGCTCATTTTTCATGCAAGGAATCCATGACAGTCAGCGAGGCACAATCACCATGCATTAAAGGAATCTCAATGTATTCGTACAGTATTGATTTTACCTTTTCCAAACCTTTAATGACATCCAGCTGTCAAATACGCTGCAGTCATTTGAATAATTCTCCTCAGACTCAGTGGACCCTGACACAAAAAAATGTGTAGAGCAATTGTGTGGAAAGATTTTCAGTCTGCTAATCCTCTGAAAGCGAAAACTGTGGAGCGTATATTTTCTAAAGGAAAAAAAAAACAAGAGACGAAGAGAAGTTTGTTCATACTTATTGGCACAGTAGGCCACAGGAAACAGAAACAGAGAAGGTCACATTCCCATTTGGAATCCACCCGAAAGCCCATATCCATCCTTTATGTTCTCCAGCCATTAAAGTCAGATGGGGAAATAAAATCCAGAAGCATTTTTCAGGGAGGAATTTGAAAGCTGAGCTCTTCCATTTTACTGTTTTTTCCCCCTCCTGAAACAGGAAAATAAAATCTTTATCACACTTTAAAAAGAAGAAGAGTGAGTTATTGTCATCTTTAGAATGACCACAAAGCCTATAAAATACAGAACAGGGGTTAAACTCCAGGCCTGACAGAGACGTTTCTTTATTAAAGAAGGGGATCCGTTCTCAATCGGAGAAATGGACGATAAATCGCTTTTCCAGGACAGAATAGGTACTTCTTTCTGGCTCTGTCACTTGTGGCAAACCCCATTCTCCAAATCCACGAATCGTCTGTGAATACCATCTGCCTCAGGCCCAGCTCATATATAGCACATTAGTGAAACGTCTCCAAAGGGACCGATCCAAAGGAACACTTAAAAACATAACGGCTCATGTTAAGTGCAAGGTGCATTAAATTCTCCTTTTTTTCCTTCCACGGTCAATGTTACTTTTCTTTGAGTTGCACTGATCGTCTGTGTGTGAGCAGAAAGAGCTCCTTGGACGGTCTCCATGGACATTTCTTTCTCTGCACTCTGCAGCCCATATATTACTGGCACCACTAAAACCTGCACTGTAACTCAAGAGATGATCCAGCTGCATCACATCCAGGCCACCCAGCAGAAATACCCCCTTTAACGATGGAAATGGAAGAAAGCAGAAAAGAACGATCAAACTGCCGTTGGGTTTTAGAGCATGCAACGCCTTTGATACAGGCCAGTCGACTGTAGCGCGGCCTGAAAGATCCCATTTTGCTCAGAGGAGAAAATAATGTAAACCAGCCGCAGAGAGGAGGGAGGGACGGAGTTCACATGAGTGTACGGAGAGCTGTCGAGCTGTCCGGGTGATGAAGACATGGGAGATGAATCTGGAGAGGCTCAGTGATGACGAGCGGAGATGCCACGCAATTTATCTCTATTAACTCCTCTTCACCTCCTCTTTGAACTGTCATTTAGCTGGATGGAGCATGTGCACATGTGTCGCATCCCTCCATCCATCCTCCAAACTGCCTAGTCCTTGAGGAGGAGCAGAGACAGCCTCTTCGGGGATCCCCGGTCTCTCTGGCCAGCTGGGAGACGTAATCCTTCCACTGGTTCTTGGGTCAGCCTCGGGGTCTCCACCTGATGGACACGCCTGGAAAAACCTCTAAAGGGAGTCACGTCTTTACCAGCCCCTTTATGTGGAGCAGTGAATCTCCTTTGGGCCTCTGCTGGATTTCCAAACCCCTTTGTCCTTCCTTTGGCTTGCAGGCTGTTGTGATTCTCAAAGCTGTCATCTAGAGCTACAAGCGTCTCCAGTATGGAGGAAGACAGGACTGTGGTGAAGATCCAAACAAACAAAATTTAGTATTGAGCACTGAGCACCCTGCCTGGAACAGGCAAAACCTGGAGCCAGGCTTTGGGGCGGTTCATTGGCTGCACTTTAATCTTTATCTGCAGCCTGCAGTCTTAGAATTTAAGCTTTGTTCCCCTGAGAGAGGAAGCACCTGAAGTGAACTCTAATGCTCCTGAAGCGGGCCAGAGATGATGATGATGATGATGATGATGATGTGTTAGTTGGAACAGAAGTTCCAATGGTCCCTGTGAATCATAATCATAATCATAATGACCCCTCCTCCCCCTGGATCCACTGAACAGGAGCTTTGTGATCTCTCAGACCAGATGAGACACACGGCGCTCGGGCCTCCTGGGTCAGCTCGACAACAGAAAACTCAGGGTATTATGGGATGCATTAATATTTTGCACCTCTGACTTTACATGATTACATGACAGCCTCTTAAAGCTGAAGATCTGAGCAGAGGTCTGCAGTGCACCTCAGAAAGAGGAAAGACTTTTAGGGGTCCAGTGGGTAGACAAGTGCCCTGCCTCCAGACATGGACCGTAAGACTGCTCATCCGCTCTGCAGGATGTCACTCCATTCATCTTCCCTCCGCACGCCACGCTGCGTTCTTCAGTTACAATCAGCCTTTCATACGCGTCCTCTGATGAGTAAGCCAGACACCAGGACAGACAGGAGCTCCTCAGCTGGCGCTCACAGGCTGCAGACTGATACTGTATCCTGTGAGCATCTGCCAATCCACGCACGTAAAACTACACCTTCACAGAGGCTGTGTGAATCAGTCGACTCGTATAATCCGCTGTTTCTAAAATTACCGTGAACGACTTTTAATACGGGTCAGTGAGCGAGCACCCTTTGATAAAACAGGTTAGAAAAGCAGATTTATGACTCAATGCAAATAGAAGACGGATTGATTTCCAGATGAGAAAATCTCTCCGGATAAAGTGAACAAAAAATCCTTTTTAAATTCGACATAGGAAGATGGACAGCTAGTCTGCCCCAGGGGTGAATTTAATCCATGTAACAGTGGAATCATGACGTTTGAATAGCTGGAGACGGAGACAGACTCCTCTACTCAGTCCAGAAGCTGCGTCCTGCACAGGAAGTGGTCTATGGAGGTGTGTCCTCTGCAGGCCTTTTTTATGTGGATGGGCAGAGGTGAAAACTAGCCATGCGTTTTAAACAGCAGTGTATGGATGAACCTAAAAAAAACATTTCCTGGAGTTAAACAAAGTAACATCTGTGTCTCGGGCTTCAATGACCCAAACTGCAGCTCCAGCCGCGCCCGGCTGCTCTTCGTCCACTGCAGAGGTGGACTTTGGTTGTACGACATGACTGTGGGATGTATAGTCATCCTTAACGTCTCCTCACAGCTTCAGAGGTCACTCTGGGTCTAGCTCCCAGCAGATGCAGAGAGGAAAAGCAGATCCATTTTCCTTGGTTGACAGAAATGATGTAATGCAGTGGCAGAAATACCAGGAGCAGACAGTGGAAGTGGAAGACCTGCTGTCCAATTCAGAGGACATTACACATGCCAGCTGGTGATTAATCTGTAATATGAAGAACGCACCGAGCAGTCGACGTCCTATTTGTTTCTTTCTTAATGATAGCTAATGTGAGAAAAGCCTTTGATGAAACACCTGCTGTGGCTCCACACAGTAAACAGAGACCGAATCCCCTACCTGTCACATTCAGAGCCATCAAAGCTCTCAGCCTGTTTCTGAGGAGGCGATAGAGCCGGCAAGCCTCCCGCAGACAAACCCAAACAAGAGGAAGATTTACAGATACCCCACAGCCTGGGCACCGTTTCACATGAGGGAGAGAAGAAAGAGCCAGGAGAGCAGATTATTTCTCTCCACACCACTGCAGAGATTAGAGCAGGAGGGTTTGAAGTCGTGCACGCTGAGCTCGACGTCGGCATCAAGTCACCTAAAAGAAAACCAACCACACACCTCATAGCAAAACGTTCAATGGAACGGGTCCTCTAAAAACAGGCAAAAAGGGGGTGAAATCTGCCCATACATGAGTAGGTCAGGAGCTCCACAGTGACCCACAGGTGGATATTTAAAAAGGTTGTTATTGCCAGCTTTAGAGGACAAAATCCAGAGTGGAATTCAGAGATGGAAAACTAAAGAGGCTTTTCTGTAATCTGGAATCTAAACAAACATAAAGAAAAACATCCAGTTCTCTCTGACGTGGACACAAGTCTGAAGAGCAGGAGGTGGACAAGATTACCACCAAGACTTTAGGAGGTAAAACTCTGGATGTGGCATTATAAAGAGGACCAGGTTCACTAAGCAGGCCTGTGGCAGGTGGAAACAGTGGAAAGCACTTAGCCTGCGGTAGCTGCTGACATGCAGCCCAAACAGAGTGACAGCGATAGAACAGACTTCCAGAGGCAGCCTCATCCTGTTCTTTAGAAACAATACATCCTGGCTGCTCTTCAGCTCGTCTCTCCGGCTCTCATGCAGCAGCTCACCTGTCTGTAAAACCTCCCTCTCAACATTCCTCCTCTTGGCTTCCACTGGGACCAAGGTTTCTGGCTCTGATTCTAAAAAGGTGGATAAATGCTTCGTGAAAGTGACGTTAACCCCGTGACAACTTCTAATGCGATGATTTATCGCAGTCAAACATGTGTGTATGGGCGTACAGGCCTGGCTCGGAGTCTGCGTCAGCTCTGCTTACTGCATCCTGTTCCTGAAGAGAAAAAGATCTCAGACCTTATCGGCTTCAGTGCTGCACTCATGCATCGAGGCCTCAACAACAACTGTAGACTAAATCTCTATCAATCACCGGAGGAAAATCCCCACATATCTGCGGGTTTGGCCATTCTCAGCTACAGGAACCCTCCAAAAAAATCATAATAGACACATTTATGCTCACTCTGGCAAAGATCTCCATTCATACTCTCGAAGAATCATTCTTCCATGACAAGAAAAACCTCAAAACAGCAACCCAGTTCTGGACAGTAGCTACTGTAGATCCATTAGGTGTTTTATTTGATTTCAGGGTTGTAGAGAAAGTCAGACCTTATGCATCTGAAGGGCAGAAAAGTAACAATGAAAATAAATTATTTATAAAAACAGAAAACAGACCCCGTCTTGGGTCTGCAGATCTGTTGGCTATTTCGATAAGGTTCATTTGGTCTTCACCTATTTATGAACTATGATAGAATTCTTTTTAATCAGACCTGTGTCTTGTGTTTTTACCTTGACATGTTTCATGTGTCAAGGTAAAAACACAAGACACAGGTCTGATTAAAAAGAATTCTATCATAGTTCTGTTGGCTTTTCTGCCTGCCGGTATCCCTCGGCCGGAGTTGTATTTATGATGTAATGAATACATTCGCAGAAAGATTCCTTCCATTTTTTGTGGTTTGGATGTTGAATCAAATCTGCTTCTTCCCTCAGGTACACTTGTTAAAGAACTTTTCAACACGCACACTTCCTGACAAATCCAGTTCCTCTGTCCAGCTGACCTTCTCCCTCTTCCTGTTCAATCGGCTCCTGGAGCCACCGGTCCCTGCGTGGGCTTATCGGGCCCGATAAGAACCGCCTGCCTCCCTTCCAAGGAGTTCTCGGGGGCCCTGAGGTGCTCTGGGAGAGGATAAAGGCTGTCTCTCAGGGCTTATCTCACCTCTCGCCCAGCACAGCACAGAGCAGAGCCAGAGCCAGAGCCGAGGCCGGCCAGGTGGGCATCACTGTGAGGCATGTCAGCACCGTGCCAAGCCCAACACAGGCCTCAGTCGCCCGCCCTGCAGGCTCCTTCTCTTCCATCACTATCTGCACTTGGCAGCCAGGGTCAGCGCGCAACGTGCAGCGGATATTAGCGATATGTGGGAGGCTACCGGCGAGCCACGGCAGAGAGTGTTTCACTCCTCGTCTTTGTCTGGTTTCCCAGCATTGTTCCCCAGCAGCTGTTTCACTGCAGTCAGCAGACCTCTCCGAGTTACTCCTTAGCTTGTGGGCGCCACCTTGTCCTCTTATAATTCAGTGGAAATTTCCCTGAAAGCCACCCACTAATCAGATAATGTGCTGAATATTAGATTTTACAGTAGGGTGAATGTTTACATGTGTGGTGAGGCTGATTGGCTCCCCGGAGTGATTACTGCATTTGTGATGATTTGTGTAGGAATGAAAGAGGTTCATTAGTGATCAGAACCGATTGTTAGTCTTTAGGGCAGAAGATGTTTTTTTTTAATCGGAGTGTCGACTCAGCAGACCACCAAAGATAACTGTGGGGAGCAAATTCATAAAATATGAAAAGTATGTTTTTGGTTTCCTGAAGAAGACAGAGAGGAGGTTTCAAACTGATCCCAGGACTGCAGGGAAACTTCGGCTGCACAAACATCAATGCAGAAAACGTGTGTGTGTGAGAAATCATTATATCATATATTACTCTTACTCTATATATTCTATAGCAGCATTGGTGACCTGGTTTGCAGCAGACCTGAGGATCCCCCAGAAACCTGTTTACATTCAACTTCCAATGACCGAGAGGTGAACTCACTGCTCAAACTCAAGATCAGCGCACGTCAAACAGACAATCTGTCATTTCTGAGCTGGATCCTGACACTTCTGACGTTTGTGATCATAGACCATACACGCTCTGACTGAACCTCAACAAGATGGAGGAGGTCAGAGGTCCAAGAAGCCGACTTCAATATGCTCTATGATGGAGAGGTTTCTTCATCATAGAGCATATAGATCCCTTCTTTGTTCGTATTAGAACCCAGCGCCAGCTAAAACAAGCATCAGTCCTGCAGTTACATCTCGTACACCTGAACTAGACACACACTGTCTCTTTCCAATGATCCAACATGTAAAGGATGCACATGAAATTGCACATGTAAGCGCGCGTTGTGACCGTTACATAACTCCCTGTGCAGCTGCACACTCGCAACGCGCCACTAAACATAAAGTGAAGTCGGGCAGAAAGGATCCGCTGCTGTTGCGACCTGTGTTTACTTTGCTGCCGATCACATTTCCACTCTGCGGCCGCATGAAACCACACAAACCTGAGGAGCGGCTCAGGAGACGTCATACATCGTAACGAGGTGGCCGGCTGGCGTGCACGGTTTCAAGTCAGCGGCGTGCAAGCTTCTCTGTACATACCAGTCCTAAATACACTTGATTTGATTTGATTCACTTCAAGTAAAACAAATGTTTTGTTGGAAAGTGTGCGTGTCTAAGCCGGGAGTGACACGTGAAGCAATAAAACATTACCTATTGTCAGAATTTCCACTGTGAAGCCTGAACAGTCGCTGCCAAGTTCAGAGGAGCCGCTCCGCTCAGTGTTTCATCTGCTTCTCCTCAGTCTCTGTTTATCACAAGCGCTGCCAGGCCTTACATGCGTCTGACCAACAATCACCGTCTCACAAAAAGGACATTTTTATGGTTTTTATGGCACAAATGACGAAGAAAAAAACAGTTTGCTGGTGTTCAGTGGAATGTTTATGACAGTCCCACACTGAACCACAGAGAACTTAATCACATCAGGATCGAGCGCTTCATTTTCTGATCATTGATTTTCATCTTTCAATTTATTGTTTCCTGGCATCGGCCCAAGCATCAGTGAGGAGGGGGAGGATGATTTAAAGGGGGGTGGGGATGAGCGGACACCTCAGGGATTTTGATTGACAGGTGCAGACAGGGACTGTGGACAACAAGTGGACTGCACCATGGATGGATGCAGGGGGATGGAGGAGAGTGGTGTCTGTGGAGGGTTAAGGGTATTTCTAATTAGGGGAAGGATCTAAGGGAAGCCTGAGCCGTTTGTACGGATCTTATTTAGGATAAGATTATCAACAGCAGCAGCCATAGTGTTTCTGTAATGTGCTGCTGTTAGCATGCTAACCAGCTAATAATTAGCATGCTGCTGGAAACATATCAAAGATGCCATGATCCATAGTTTAGGTGGCCTTCTGTCTGGTTGTTTTGAAGATGACTGTTCGGTCGTGGGTTTTTTTTCTCTGGTCTTTTATTTTTCTGAGGTTTTTAGCTTCCTGTTTTATTTTGAAAGAAACTGTCAAACCTAGAGGTAAAAGTATAAAGTTCGACTTAACAGCTTGCTTACAGTACATAATTATCACCAACATAAATGTATTCAAACATTAAATATGGTTTGAAAACACAAAGTACAAAACATGAAGCTGGATTTTACCCATAATGTGGTGACAGCATACACACTCAGCTTACAGCCATTTGCTTTACATTTGCAAATGTTAATGTATCCTGATGTTTTATTTTTCCTCACTGTCTATCAGTTAAATTGGATTATTAATATCGCGTTTCTCAGCGATACCAAAGACGATACGAAGACGAGCAGAGCGGCTCCACGTGCCTCTGTGACACAGACGTCCACTCCGATAGGAAAACACGGCAAACACCAGAGAGATGAGACTCATCTGCTCAGACGGCCAGTTTGGATGAAGGTGTTCTCTGCTGTTTTGTTTGGCTGCAGCGCCTCGATCCTGTTACCTCTCTGTGCTCCCCCAGAGGGGGGACACCTGAGCGAGGGGAAGGGGGGAGAGCTCTCTCCAGTTCCAGCTCAAACACAGACTATTTAGGAAGGAATAATAAAAATGCCTAACCTTGTTAAGTATCAGGGCAAATATTCTCATAACATTCTCATAGAGACGCATGAGGGAGTTCAGGCATCACACAGCGCCTGCAGCCACGCCAGATTGCCTCGTCTAATATCAGCTGGGCGGTGTGAAGGCAAGAATGTTCCGATCTGATTTGACATAAGGGGAGGATTGTTTCATTTCAATCCCTCTGTCTGTCACACACACACTGACTGAGACAGGCAGTAAAAACCACCGCTTCTTTTTTTTCATTGGTTTGGAGACTTGTGTGGCGTGTAATTGGCAACTGTGGCCTGAGGATCTTTGAGCAGATAATAACTGGCTGTCTGAGAGGAGCGCCTCACTCCGAATGTGCTAAATTCATTACCTGAGACCATTATTCAATTACTCCACTCCATTAGGATGTCAGTAGCACGCTGCACCTGAGCCAAGATAAAGGTGAGCAGCCAGCTCATGGGGCATGAATCAGTGAAGAGAAGGTCTGACAGAGGAAAGTGCACAAAGCGTTTGTCTGAAATGGTGAAATGGACGCTGGGACAGCAGCAGCAGCAGCAGCGTGTAATGTAGTTTGAGGAAATCACTAATGAGGCCAAACCACAAAGTTGTCACAGCAGAACAACACAGCAGGGTGAGTGAATGTTCCTGGAAACCCAGAGGACAAAGGAATGTGCATCCAGAGGGATCCAGAACTCAAAGGCCGTCCTGCAGTGCACAGCAACATGTTAGACACATGGTCACACATTCTGAGGGCTCAGATGTTAGCTTCCTTTCTCAGACTCCTCTGCATGTTACACGTAGACTTAGACTTTATTAAACCATCATATTAAAATACACAAATTCCCCACAGTCACCATTTTAAGCTAAGTCCGTGTCCCCCATGAACACATCGAGATGCAACAAGACAAATCTTCCTTACAGATGTTCTCCTGTCATTGCTGGTTAGATTTGTGAGAGACAGAGACATAATAACACTCACTAAACATGAATGTAGAAGAGTTCCTGTCCTGCATTATATTTTGTAGTTGTCTGCACGCTTTGTGACTGTTGTGGCCTCTTTCCAGAGGGTGCCACTGAAAAGCTGTGGAAGCATGAGGCCGGCCCTCTGGGTCCTGCTGACATGAAGCCCCAGCGGAGTGGCTGTGAAGGGGCCCTGCTGGTGGAGGAGCCACACAATTTCATGGCGTATTTTCTGCAGATGTGTCTGTGGTAAGTCATGCGAGGGCGCAGTTTGGCCACTGACAGGGGTGATGGATGGACCACCGAGTCCCACTGTGACAGAAAAAACAGAAAATACTTTGTCTGCTCTTCACGCTCACTTTCAGGCTGCAAGAAAAACTGTCAATACAAAAAATAAAGTCTTTTAATATAGTCATACAATAGTGGGCAAATCATTCATAAACATCCACACTGGAAAGATCGGAGGAGGAGGCGGGGCTGCGTTAAAGACACACATGGATAATGTTCTCATTTACCTGAAAGCAGTTAGCCTGAAAGGCGGGAAATTCCCTCGGGATGAGCCAATAACAGGCTCGACTGATGAAGCTGATGGTTTGAAAATTAAATGCAGAGCTACATGTCTGCAAACACGCAGAGTGCAGAAATGCTAATGACTGCAGCTGTAATCTCACTTTTACTTTCTAATCTCCGCCCCCCCCCCCCCCCCCACGCCAGGTGTGGAGCTCTGCACCAACACCTGTTGAAGCTCCTCCTGCTGAAAAACAAAGTCTGGGATTCCCCCACATTCCCACAGCCGCCCCTCCGTTTTAAACTTCCGATCGTGACCTCACCTTCAGGCGATACTGCAGACACACACACAACCTCACACGTTAACCGTTTACAGACAGACACACAATCAAGCTCTGAACGTGTCGCACATGAAGGAAGCAGTATGGATTCAGCTTTAACATCAACAGACGTCTGTAGGAACAACAGGAGCAGATCAGGCAGGCAAAGATCATCCTCAGAAAAAACACGATTATGTCTGAATTTTGTTGAATATTTTCTGCCAAAATATTTAATCCATTGGTTCAAATGCTTTTAATCTCAATCTGAAAACCGTCTCCTTCTTCGGACATCGCTGCGCTCAGACTGCTGCGCTCGCTTCAGACGCACAGATCAATGTGGCTCTTTAAATCAGACACATCTAGATTCTTTATTGATCAATCACATTTATCATCAGATGTCTGATAAATGCCAGAAAGATTCGACTTTTAAATTATTCTTTTATAAACGGGTCATTTGTCTCAGGCGAGGTCAGAGAGGCTTGGACACTGCAGCGCTGCATCAGCTGGACTCGGCAGCGTGCAGTCGGCACACTTGCATCCTGCCGGGCAATTCAAACCCCATCTGTCCCCACCCAGGCTGGAGCAATCTGCCGCCTGCCAGTCAGTCGGAGCACCGGTCAGTAAACCCGCCTGCTGGTGTGATGATAAGGTCGGATAGCCCACCATAAACTTCCACACAGCTCTGCTCCCCTCACCCCAGGGGGAGCTGAGGTAAGAGGGGGGAGACGGGGAGAGGCAGCCAGACAGGAGACAGACAGAGTGTAATCACCAGGAGCAGGAGATGACGACTGTCCCCGAGATTACGTTTCAATAGACACCAGAGAAAAGGAGGAAGAGGAGGAGGAGGAGGGTGAAGCTGACTTGCAGAAAAGAGGAGGGGTGACAGAGCAGGATAAAGAAAAGTACAAGAGAGGTCACAGGATGCTGCACGGAGGTTCCTGATTTTGTTAATAATCTGGTTCCTGACCCAACACGGAGAGGAATATCGATTCTACCACGACCAGAGCTCAGTGTGCTCAGCATGGCTGAATGTGAGGGAGGAAAAGAGCAGCTTCAGTCTGCTCCTCCATCTGTGCCTCCACCTCACTTCGTACATGTGTTGGCAGGTTGGCTTTTGGACCTGTTAACCCTTTGTGCAGACTCACTGTTGGCAGTAAATGATGTGCTGGAACATATATCACATTTACATGAAGTTCACAGTGGCCTTGGAGCACTGAACTGAAGTCGCTTCATGCTGAACAAGACGGCCAAACCAAAAACGAAAGCCTTCCAGACACACTCAGCTCATTCTCTCAGATTCTGCTCATATAAACAGGAAGTAGACAGAAGTTCAGACGGTCCGCTCGGGGAAGATGCCACCTCCTCCTCTGGGGACTTGTAAAAACGAACAAACAAGCATGTTGTGTATATTTTGGTCCGGTGAGCCAGATGGCCGTCCACCTTTCAGCATCTCCAGCCTGTGACAGGAAGCGTTCGCCTGTAGCCACGTTGTGATCAGTGTCAGCGCGCAGGCCTCACAGCAGCCACTCATCAGGCCAGCTGCCTGCCAGGAAACGCCTGACCACACGCATCATTGGCTGTCTGCGGCTCGAGGATACTCTTAATGACCAACCCGCCGCCAATATGGAAGGATCAATTCCTGGAACTGAATCCATTCATTCAAAAAAGAAGATTCTGGACAGCTAGGGAACAAAAAGTGACTTCCTAACACGAGAATGTTGATGAAGTTCAGGAGTGTTTAGTGTTCACCGGACGGGCCGCCGTCAGAGGACAGATGGGACAGGCTGGATGTTGCTGCTGGCTGTGCTCAGGATTCAATCAGAAGTCCAGTTCAGTGCTGGAAGCCACCTGCTCTGATTTATCTCTTGTGTGTGTGTGTGTGTTTCCGGGCTGTAATGTTAAGCACATGTTGTGTTGTGAGTCACCGGTGAGGACTGTGGACAGTGTTTCCTTCTCGTCCTGGTGCCTCTCACACTGACACAAACCTGTTGATGTCTGGAGGCAGCAGCAGAGGAGGAAGATGACCCTCATCCTGTCACCACACAGGAGACCACTGACAAGATCTAGTAACACAACAGAGCACCCACAATACAGGTTCGAGTCTTCCCCAAGGCCGTCTTCCAGAGATAGGTGCTAATTTCAACGAAGAAGGGATCTGCTGTGCACGCCCCATGTATGACAACAAAATTTGCCTGAAAAACGCCTCCTTTTGGCTTCCTGTTTATTTCCAGCAAACAGAACACCACACACAATAATGACATCAGCTCCACCTCCCGTAAAAAAAGACACATAAAGTCAGGTTTGATCTGACAGGAACTGAAACATGCTAATGGGAAATGCTTTAACAGGCCCTTAAATCAAGAGGATTAGGAGCCATATGTGAGGCTCTCTAATCTCATCTGGGAGGGCCCTCAGCTGGTTCAACTGGTGTTTCACATTAGCCCGACGCTCTCTGCCAGTCAGACAGCATACAGGTCTGAGCTATAAGAAGCACATAGGAGTGTCTGCTAAGTGTCCGAGTCGCTCAGATGAGTTAGCTGCTTTTCCTGGCTCCTGTTCGCCTTACATCACCTGTCCCCAGTGTCAGACACAGCTCAGAGAAGCATTTAAATATTCATAGTATACACATATTAATAGGCTATGTATTTTCTGCTCAAATTAACTGCATCTCCTCTTGAAGCGTCCGCTCATGCAGAAGTAACAGCATGCTCTATATGAATATTTCAGCAGGCCTCACTTTCTCTCCCAACTTCAACCATCTTTGCATGGAGAAGCATCAGCGGCTCTGAATGCCGATAAGCTGGAGACACATCAAAGTAACGAACTGTAAACACAGGAGCTGGACGGCCCTCATGAACTCACGCTCGGCTTTTAGTGATGCCTACAAAAACATACCAGATGCGTTTTAGCATTTACGAGATGGAATTTAGAAATGTGGATTGTGTTCTGGCTCCTCGTGCAGATGCTTTTTGCAGCTGTGTACCGGAGCGTTGCATCATTATCTTCCTCTGATGGGAAAGAATGCAAACCCAGGACTCAACCCTGCCGCCTTCTCGAACGCAATCAGCTCAGAGGGGTTTGACTTAAACTCACCCGATCCACAAGTCAAGGATGAGATCATTGTTACTGTGCATCCATCATCACACTCATATGAAACAGTGTTCCTGCAGGTTAGTCAGAAACAATTAGCTGGAGGCTTGTCAGAGGTGACCACATGACAGAGTCCCAACCCTAACCCTAATTCCAATCACCACAGAAACCGTCATTGATCCGTCAGCCTTCTGCATTCATCCAGATGAGATTAGATTCTACACCTCTGAGGACGCCTGTGGGGACAATCAGACAGCAGAGCAAGAGAACTGGAAACAGATAAAAGTGCTGCAGATAATCCGATAAAAAAAACTCCAGCCAGAACTCTTTATTACAGGTCGACCACCTGTCTGCACTGAGGAACGCCTCTGCCTGCCACTCACAGATCTGCACGACAGTGAACCTGCTTTTGAACACACCTTAGTGTGAGGAAGAGTTCCATCCGGCTCAGGTGGCCGTTGCTTATTGGACAAGACGATTCAGACATTTTCCCCCACACACACTGCGCCTGTATGTCTGAAAGTGTCCGGATGATGAGACGCTGTCTGTGGACAAATGTGTCAGATACAAAGATGGAGGCTGGGCTGGTGGCGCTGTCAGAACACAACATCAAGCTGGAAGGATGTCAAGGTTTCTAAGTAAAGTTGAAGTTGGGAATAGAAAATATTCCAAAAATCCCAGTGTGTGTCCAGTTTTTGGTCTGCGTCAGGGTGATGTTGACCTTTGGGTATCAGACATCCTCATATTTGAGCAAAAGCCTGAGTTCATGGTGACCTTTGGCATCCAAATGTCATGCATTTTAAGGTTTAAAAGGAATTTCCTGCAGGCACAGTGTTCTGAGGTACTGCGGTCATGTGATGCTTCCATGCCCGGCTGACAGAGAGGATGTTAAACTGGAACAGGAAACGAGGACTTAAAGAATCTAAAGAACACAAAGAGGGTACTGAGCGGTGATGTCTGGGCCCCAGACACGAGGATGAAGGAGGAGAGGGATCCATCCGCTGTTTTATCCATTATGAGACGACTGGAAACGGGTCGGTATTCCCATGAAGGAGTGATGGACACAGTGTGTGCAGAGAGTCCACTGCAGCCGAAGTGATGTGATGCAAAGATACCCGGAGGTGAAGGTTCAGAGTCTTCACTGCAGCTTCAAAGACGATAACGTTTCATACATTATTTATTATAAAGTATTTTTTCCCAGCTGCTGTTAGAAAAATGTTTACTCAACTCAAGGAGGAGTGCTTCAGTGTACCCGAAAACATGAAAACACTGTTCAGGGCCGAGGACGGGCGAGGAAACGGGAAGCAGCAGCTGGGAGATGAAGCGGGGTTCGAACCGTTTCGCTGAGATGTTGGTGAGCCCGGATCGTTCTGGGCTCATATTGAGCTTCTGTCAGCTGCATGTTGGTCATGTGACTGCTGCTCACACGTGACTCCATCATGGCTGCACAAAACATTTCAAAGTTGGTTTGAAGCAGCTTGTTTGTGAAAGGGGAACCACAGATTCTCTGCTTTCATTATGAAACAAACCACCATGACCATCATCGCCTCGTTCCCACAACCCCCCACCCCACTGACCACTGTCATTATTCTGCATACCAATAAAAAGAGGGTCACTGCTGACCTCGCGCCCTCCTCCTCCTCCTTTGGGACAGAGGAGGCTGACCACAGCCTATTGTGGAGCCATTGTGATGGTCTCCAGAGAGGGAGCAGATCTGTGTGGCCCCCCTCAGTGATTGATGCTGCCCTGACCCTCCCAGCAGCAGCCTGATCCTCAGGTTCTGAGACAATTAGCCTGAATTTGTCTCTTTAAATGTCTCTAAGAAAAGCTTTCTCCTGTTTTCATGATCGCTTCTTCCTCGTCTGTTCTTCATCTTCACCGTCTCCTCCTCCTCCACGGTGTCCCTCCGTCCTTCCTCAAAATACCCTTCATTCTTTTCCCGTCTCATGCTTTTAGCTGAGAGAACTTCTTTTTGCATGATGCAGCTTCTCACCTGCCTCCACCCCCTCCTACAGGAAGAGCTCCCATCACCTCGTGTCCTGGAGAGAACTGTCACCACTCCTAATGCCTGTCCTCCTCTCTGTGCATTTAACGGGGTGACAACACCTCCTCCCGGTGCTGTCGTCGGGGCAGCTCCGCAGGGTGCAGCGCTGCTCCCCGAGCCGACTCCGTACATGGCTGTAAAGTGATGGAGAAGCTCGGGGACTGTCAGGCAGCTTGTAGTTTACTTCTCCCCCATTTCTCTCCCTCCATCCCTCCCGCTCTGTCTCTCGCACCTTGTCACACGTTCTGGCACCTTCGTCAGGGGACACGTCAAAAAATAAACACCATCTTCCCTCTGCTCTCAAGTGGAGGGAAGTGAGGGGTGAGCTGTGTCGGGTTCACAGAGGAGACTTATTCCAGTCAGCAGGGGCGCTGCTGAGCAATGACTCTCCACTGTGTGTTTTCACATGTTTTGTCCCATCACATCCATCACAGATCAGGAAGCAGCTCAGTTTTGACATGACACACAGAGCGTGGACTGTGTGACCTTCTTTTGGCTGAAGGTCCGAGGGAGGCCACTCAGGCAGGTCTCTGAGGGGTCAGGCGGGCCACACATGCACCACAAGCTAAGACCAAATATCCACAAAGGTACAACCTTATCAGAGCTGCACGGTCGGTGTCAAAAAAGACGAGTCTGTCCTCAGAAGCCGAGGATTTACTGAGCATCAGGAGCAGCTTCCTCTTTAAATCCTCCCTGTATGTTTTGTAGTGCTGTGCAAACAAAGAGCATCATTGTGTGTCTGTGCTCCTCTCAGCCTGTGCTGTAGGTTCCATCCTATATGCAAATGTCCCTGAATATTGATTAGATATTTATCCCCACGCTGTTGGGAGTCCGGTTTGGGGTGAGAAGAACAGGGGCCCCAGGAGGCAGAGGACCGGGGGCCCCCAACCCTCAAACCTCAGATTGAATCTGACACAAGCCTGTTGATCAGTGTGCGCCTCCTTACAGTGTGTGTACACTCCCCTGGAGCCCGGTGGGGACACACAACACACTCCACAGACCTGAGAGTCGAGGTATCACCACGGGAGGAGTAGGGAGTCTGCAGGGAGGAGGAGGGTTGTGCGCTATGGAGATGCAAATGACCCAGGAGACGGAAATATGCTAAAAAACAAAGTGTAAATTCACATAAATATGCAGCAAGTGAGCCACAAGTGCAACCACAGGAGGGGCAGGCATCATCTGACCTTTCATGCCAAGCCACGTGGGAGTCAGCCAGCAGTCCTCAGCATCTTCTGGGGATTCCTCTGCTGAATCTAATATCTGACAAAAAACAAAAGAGAGCGACTGAGGGCGAGGGGCGCACAAAGAGGAGCATCTTCCAGCAGCCTCAGCTCAGCGTGACGTCCGTTCTAATGATCGGCCCGGGAGCAGATGGCGCGCATATGTGTCACCTGCTGCACCAGCGCCCTGCCGGATTTACCCTCAGGATCGCCCCCATTTACTGTCCCATTCAACATTACAACAGATTCCAGAAAGAAAACTGCAATAAATCACTAATTATCAAACTTCAGCACTGCGCCCTGTGGTCCCCCTGTGGTCACCTGAGTAGGTGCGTGTAAAAATCCACAGGTTTGGACAAGAACGGTGCAGAAGGTTGGTGCAGATTGGAGACGTTGGTCTGGTAAAATAATGCTGATAAAGCATTCTTCCTCCTGCAGCACAAACAGTGAAGATGAGACGCAGGAGGAGGGAGGAGACGCTCCCCGCTGGACAGGGGTGATGGGAGGAATGTCTTTGAGTGTGAGAAAGAAGGAGAAGAAGACGACACCAAAACAGAAGCCAGACCCTGCACCTGTCCCCTCTCTGCTGGTGTCCACCAGGGGAACACACACACACAGACTGACTGGCAGCTCTGTCTGGGTCAACACTGCTACATTCCAGCAGTGAGGCAGATCTGGGGTGTGGGCTCACCTGGTTTGGCGGTGTGGCGGCGGCGCGGCTGTCTGCACTATTTGTTTAGCTGTTCGTGGTTTCAGCGATGTCTTAATTTACCCCCCAATGTTTGTGGAGCCACAGCCAACACTGAGACACTGAAGTAGGGAGGCGTGGACTCCACTCCGTTCTCTCCACATTATTCACAGACATTTTTTCTACAAAATAAAAAACATTTTAAAAACACAACTCCATCATTCTGAAGGGGAACATGGTGACCCTGGTGATTATGATCTATTCAAAAGACATTTTCAAAAATGGCAAAGCTCCTTTAACAGGTACAAAGTGACTGACTCAGCCCATTTGTTCTCCCTCTGTTTTGATATATGGTGCCGAGGCTCCAAACTCTACTCAGAAAGCCTGAAGATCACACAAACACCGTGTCATGGCTCGCTGCTTGTGTGGAGGAGTTCAGAATTATAAAAAGAGTTGTTTGATGCTCAGATGTGATTCAGTAGGATCCTTGAGATCACAAAAGGACCAGGTGATTCATTCCATTCATCGAGTCATTTATCAGCATGTGTTTGAACCCTGCAGAGGGTAAACATGTAAAAACAGATCCATGCCTTACTCTCCTTCCCAGCAGCCTCACACATGCTGTACCGCTACTGTTCAGACCGGCTGGTTGTCATGGCAGCGCACTGTGCCGGTTTTTGCATGCGCCCCCCTCCCACCCAATTTACAGGCAGGCACAAGCTGTCAGACTGAGCGTCCTGCTCCGAGTCCACACTGTGTCTCTACAAAGCCCCGCTCCAGCTGACTCTACTCGTCTTTGCATGTATTGATCTATTTATTTATTTACTTCCAACTTGATTCCTCCCCTCACTCTCTCTCTCTCTCTCTCTCTCTCTCTGCTCCTGGTCCTGGTCCACGCACCCAGGGATCTCTAGCCTGGTTTAATAATTCATGACTGCTCGGGCTGCTGCTGTAATCCTGACTGACACTAAAAGTCTGTCTAGATTTAGTGTCATGAAATTTTCATCTGTAAATGTGCAGCGGAGCTCCGTCTTTCGCCTCCTCTCTTCTTTTAACGGGCACTCTGGCTTTTACTGAGAGCCTCTCTCTGCTAACTCTGCTCTCTTGCAACTTTGCAAGGCTAGCCTCATTCTCTCACTCTCACGCACACAGGTAACACACACACACACACACACACACACACACACACACACACACACACACACACTGGGGGTGATATTTACCATCTTACATCTGGACTCATTTGTTTTGTCGAGCCAAGGGGTGCAAAGTGAGTGGGATGTTTCAGAGTGGCGGTTCCCAGTGGAGAACCACATCCTGTTTGAGTGAAGCATGTTAGCAGGCGAGCTAGGCTAGCTGCACACATCCTTTGGATTCTTTGTGAAAAATCTGCCTGCAAAAACGTTCAGTTCCACTTAAAGACTCAGCTTTTTGGCTCATAAAGTTAATCAAACTTCAAATCAAACAAGTTCTGGGTGTTTGGTGGAGTCCACAGCCTGGGACCACCGATGAGCACAGGAGGCTTCTCCTCGCCCCTCAACAGGAAGGAAGGCTCCGACTGTAAAATATACACTTTGCTGTTCCAAATCAACACTTATACTCGTGTATCTGTAAAAATCGCTCTCATTTATTACTTAACAGCCAACATCTGACCGTGTGACTTGCTCTTTATGTTTTTTCTTTCATATTTTGTCTCTGAAATGACAAAGAGGCAGACGCTCTGCAGGCATCATCAGTCTGCACTCAGTCAAAGTGCAAAAAGTTGATCAAATAATTATTAGTTGTATAAGAGAGAAACTTTCGGACTGTTGTTGGCTCGCTGTTGTATGAATGTGTGTCAAACACAATGTGTTTTATGGTGCTGTTACACTTTGGCTCGTGCTCTGAGCGACGCACACTCCAAAAAAAACTAAACAAAACGATTTCAGAAAAATCCTGCCCGCTCCTGGAGGGAGGGAAAATCCTGCTCAGAGATTAAAAATCTACATCACAGCTCTTATAATTTATGACAGAGCTTGTACATTGTTCGCCCTGAGCTGTTTTTAGACTTCACACAAGAATCCATTAAAAATGCACCGGATGGTTTTACAGAGCAATCAGCTGATAAGACGCCTGCAGCCTCGCCCCGCGCGTGTGTCACCGCACGCTCGCCTTCTAGCAAGAAAGAGGAGCGGATAAACTTCCATCGACGGCCATTCAGCGCCGTGAAGTGCTGCAGCGTTAATAGCCGCCTTATCAGAGGCAGAGAAAGAGGCTCTTTAATTGGCTGCTGCTATCAAAACACAGACCAACAGCAGAGATGGACAGATAACCCCGCCATGACAGTTTCTAATTACCACCCACCTCCATCCTCCTCTCCACCTGCACACACACACACACACAGTTGCATGCTTCAAGAGGAGCAGGTCACCCTGAAGAGAGCAGCACTCACACTAATGGACAGAAAATGGCAGCAAGGAGGGAAAAGGGCTTTTTCTGAGTCTTTTTAGCACTTCACACAATGTGAGCTTCAGGAAAAATCAGATGCACCTCCAGCATGTCTGCTCACCACTTACACCCTTGTAAACTCTGCAGCAGCTGTAAAATATACATGGCAACATATCTGTGCTCATTGGTGAGTGTTTTTTACAGCTCCGCCCTCTGACACTGATAGAAGCAGCTCCTCCACCTCCTCAGGCCTGCTGGAGGACAAGAGGAGCCGCTTGCTTTTATTGCTGCGTATTAAAAAGGGCCGAGGCTCTCCTTGGCATGATCTCCGAGTTTGCTTCTCATCCCCCACTCTTGTTCATTTATGTACCTGATTCTTCATTAATAAATCAATAAGCCATGTTTAGACCATGTGACCTGCTTGTCTTGGTTTCAGCCCGGCCTCACCAGGACACTGTAACATCAGGTTTATAATTCAGTCCATGGAAACAGAACATGTGTGCATATGTCTCTTGCTATGTAGGAAAAAAAGAAATCACAACAAGCAAACGGATTAGATATGAGAAGATCGCAGAGCGAGTCCCTGAAACAGATCAGGCTGTGCAGAAACGTCTGATCCTCAGCTGTCACCATTCCACATACACAATGATTCTCTGTGATGAAGACACCGTCTCCATTTCAGTGTTTTTGTCTTTGAACTAGCGTGAGGAAGGAGAAGAAGAAGAAGCAGAAGAAGAAGAAGAAGAAGAAGAAGAAGACATGGCCTTCAAGATAAAACAATGTTTGAACCTGGTTTCTGGAGTGGATTAATTTAGTCTGGTGAACTCTCCATGACTCTGATCAGAGTGGTAACTAACGATACAGGAAGAGGAAGAACGCACACTTTTATCTGCACACTTCACATGCAGCCTGCCTGCTCACAAACATCGCCTCCAGTGTTGCTGCAATTATAATATAGAAGAAATGGAGGCAACGATGTGACTGCATGATGGCGGGGTGTGTTAGTGTGGCACAGGAAGGATCAGACCAATCACAGGTGTGAGTCTGTACGGGCTGCTCTATGACACACACAGGCCCTTTGTGAGCGATGATGCTCGGTGGGTGCAGACAGATGTCAGCACCTTATTAAAGGAGACGCCCAGCAGCCCCAGAGGCAGCAATGAATACATTTATTACACTAATGTGCTGACATTCAAACTGATGTGACGATCATTATTACGTGATACGTCTCCATCCTCTCCGCACTGACCACCACGCGCCGCTTCATCTGCGTGATCTGCAGAGGAAAAACCCTAAATGGGGCCCCGTCTCCATGCCAGGCCTGAGCAGGCACGCTGGCGCAGGAGCTCTCTCCACCACCTCCATCAGCAGCAAAACCACCTCAAACAGCCGGGGCAGCTGATTGGAGCTGGTGGTGGAGCGGCAGCAGGAAGTGGCAGGCCGATGGTTTCCAGACTGAAGAGTGGAAGCCATTGACTGACTGTGACATCACCTAAACAAAGATGAAATGGAGTCCTGTTCGGCCTCAGGCGGAGGCTGCGGTGATGGCAGCATGTGGAAACACACACAGAGTCATGCCCACATTTCCTCTGTTCTTTACGCACAGATGCTCCCAACATGTCGCTCCTCTGTCTGACTCCAAAGCTTCGCTCATAATAAATAAATACTTTTTATTTTCTTGACATGCTGCTGATTCTCTTCTCCTCTAACTTTGTGTCTGCGCCTCCCACACTGGACTCCTGCTGATGAACTGAGCCTCATCTATCAGCGCTGCTCCCTCCATTTTCCTCCTAACGTTAATAATCAGGTATTATTTGGGATGATGATCCTCGCTCTCAGACTCACAGGCCTGGAAGCTTCTTTTTTTTTTCTTCTTCTCTCTCATCAGAGAGAAAATTGAAGCCATCCGTCTGTGGAGGCTTCCAGCAGCGACAGACCAATCGTCCCTGATGATAACTCGGGCTGCTGCATCCTCCCGCCATCTGCATTATTGATGGCCATCAGTCGCCGTGTGTCTGACCACATTTAAGCACCTCGGCGGGGGGGTGGAGGAGGTGGAGTTTGGCGCTTTAATCAACACACACACACACACAGCACTGCTTCCTGCTCGATCACACACCCTCTCACGTCAGCCATCATCAGTGTGCATTGGCACATTGGAAGTGGCACTCACAAGTGGTGTGTTCATGCAAACAAACACAGAGCTGCAGTCAGGGACTGTTTACTGACACACCACAGCTCAGAGAGTCATTTATAAAAGATGGAGGATGAGACATAATGAACATGGTTCTAACGGTGTCTTTGTTTATTCTTAATTAGTGAATTTGTCTGCATGACAGGCGGCGAGCTGATCCACCTGAACCAGAAGACACAAAAAGAGGCAGCGTGCGTTCCTCCCCCACAGACCGCCATGTTACAGCAGAACACACATTTACAGCCTGCTCTGAAGTCCGTCCTGCTCGAGGAGTCCAGGCCACATGAATGTATTCCTCAAACATGTCTGCTATCAGGTTTCTTCTTCAAGCCTCTTACATCTCCATAGACGATCAAACATTGTAAATCTGAGTCGTTCCGTCCTCATTTGCTTTCCACGTATCCGCAGTTTACACACAGGTTTGTTTGTTTTATGTCCACACTGTGTAGCTGCTGCTTCATGTGTGAAGCTATAAAACAGCAGCACTTATGGACACAAACCAGGCAGCAGCTATAAAACCTTTTAGAGGCGAATAAATCCTGAATCGACTGTAAAAAAGAGCAGTGAGGCGGCTCACAGGTGCATCAACACCCGTCCAAACATCTGCCTCATTCTCTCCAGTCAGAGGGGCCTCTGCCTCCTCTTCGTCAGGCAGCATCATCACTGCATCGAGACAAGCTTGAACCTGAACCGATGAAGGCATCAGAGGTGAAACCGAAGCCGAGCCCCGCAGCAGCCGCCTTTGTTTAAGCAGCCATTACCGTGCCGCGTAAACCAGCGCAGGCCTCTCAGGTGCTGCAGCTAATCTCCTTTTATACCTGCCGTGATAAGACAGACTTCTCTTGATCCCTGCGTTTCCTCTCGCTGTAGCATCTCTGGGGCCGGGCCTGTCACAGCATGTCTGACATCTGTCAGACAGGAAACAGCATGGGGAGGTGCATTCAGACTGTATCTCAGTCATTCTATGGCTCTGCGTCTTTATGATCCAGATCTGGATTTAAGCTCTGATACTCCACTTAAACAGCAGGTCACATTTTCATCTGAGTGTGGGGAATTCCACTGAGACTGTGCTGCCTGTGTCTATCAGCAGACACGTCTAAATTTACTGCAGCACTTTCTATTTTTTGCTCAACATGTCTGACCCAATCTGATGTTTACTATAAAAAGCTAAAAGACTTCACTTTCAGCCTCTTATCTCGGTCTCTGTAAGTGCTGCTATACATGCTGCACCTGTTTTTAGAACAGCCTGGACTCTCCAGACGTTCCATCACTTCATACGATCATACATGCACACGGTTCATACACATGGAACAAACCGAATGTGTGTTATGAGGATTCATATAATCGAACTAGTGACCAGTTTGTTGTGTGTTTGCTGCCACCTCTGCACATCAACACTGCAGGTTAGTGAAATCCCTGGGCTCCATACAGAGCTGTGATGCACCACGTTATCTGCCGCCTGCATTTTTAATGTCCCTCTGCCATGTTTTCTACCATGTGACACCGCTGTTTGGATATTGTGCGACAGCTTGAAGCTAATATGATCAAACACAACCGCACAGAGACCTGCTCTGGAGGTACAGAGTCAGGGGGGCTGGATCTCTGCAGCTGCCAGGTGTCTGTTCCCTTCACAGAGCCCAGAGCAGCAGCCGCCTGTACCCACAACAGCCCGGGAGGCGCCCACCATGACAATAAGACATCATCTGCAAACGCTACAATTACCCCCTGTCACTCCGCTCAGCTGCTCTGTTAATTACACGAAGCAGCTCCTTCTGATGGCGCGCCTGGCTGCTGGCCCAGAAATCTATCACTCCACCAACAGGTTAATCAGGTTAATACAGGTGGCCGCGGCTCAGGGGACGAGCTGGGTGCACGCCAACAGGGCATGCTCCACTTCACTCACACCACATCCTGTTTGTCTTCCACGCCGCCGTGTCTTTCAGAGCTCCAGCTGAGCAATTATCCCGCTCCAGACGTGTAAATATCAACGATGATTTTTCTGAGGAGAAGCAAGTCGCTGCCTGCTGCTGGGAAGCTGCTCGATGGCTGCAGATAGCAGCGATTTTCCACTGTGGTTCAGAGGAGGAGGTGTGGCGGCTGTGTGGACAGCTCCTCTGTCTGCGTAGTGCTCTAACAGTGGAAACACTGCTGTACAAAGACTGTAGAAACAGCCCTGCTTGTATGTATGTTTACGCCTTTTCCTCCTTCACATGGTGTCTGCCAGCACACAGAACTCTGTGGGGAGCTCAGTGTTCCACTCATTACAGCTCACATCGTCTGTGGAGCACGCCTCCGTTCATACACAAACACACACAGACGCCCCACTAAAATACAAAAATATGAGGCGCTGCAGCTGAGGCTGCTTTGGTGGCATCCAAACAGGAACGCACAAACAAGCAGCAGGATGTGTCAGTCAGTCTGCACCCCTGAGACCAGCCAAGGAAAACAATGATTCACAGCTAATTTTAACTTTAAAAAAAAACCAACGACAGTCCCTGATGTGCAGCCTTAAGAGTACAAAGGCACGACTGCATACTGAAGACAATTCAGGTGTTTTCAAACATCTTTTGGGGGGTTTTAACGTCTGGAATCAGTCTGAAAAGACACACACGGCTAGCCACCTTAGCATGTCCCTGAACGCATCATTTTGTGGCCAAAATTTGAAAGATTCACTGTCTGTGCTCCAACTCATGTCACGTTATCTCTCCCTATCATTCCTTCCAAACTGCACCGGGCTTCCTTTCCTTGATCAGACTTCGCATGTCCCCCTGTATGTGGACAGGTCTGGATGCTGTGAATGAGAGCCCTGTGAGCGCACAGAGGCGTCTCAGAGCCGTGCGCACAAACAGCCCCGGAGGTGTATCTCATTAAGAGCCACACGGAAACACTGCTGGCTTTTAATGGGGGGCAGGAGGAAGAGGCGAGGAGGGCAGCAGCCAAACCTCCCACACAGATCTGGGTCACCTGAAACCACACATACCCCCCACCTCCAGAACCGCAGCGCCCCACTCAGCAGGAAGCAGAACATACGATCAGAACCGGCCCACACCACACACACAGATTTACAAGCCTCCACTTCATTATGTTCATATTTCCTGTGCAAATTAGCATTTTAAGCAGACTTAGACCTGTTTATGCACCTTGTAGACAACTCATACCCACGCCTGCAGACACACACACAGCTCAACAGGGATCACACACAATGTGCCAAAACATCCAGCAGACCAACAACCAACAGCACATACACAACACACAGCACCGGTGTGCAGAACGCAGCACGACGCTGTGAACTGCATGTGTTATGGCTCAGGAGAAGACACACAACGTCATAACAAACGTAAACAATGAGCGTGGCTATTGTTGAAAGCTAGATTAAAAGATTAGGACATGACAATGTGGCTGAATACTACTATACAGGCTAACAGCTAACAGCTAACAGCTGGGTGGGATGCTAGGCAAAGCTAAAGTCAACCAGGCTAGCCATGCTATACAGCCAGTTAGCATGAAATGGTGTGAGGTAGCTATATACACTCAACAAAAATATAAACGCAACACTTTTGTTTTTGCTCCCATGTTTCATGAGATGGACTTGAAGATCTAAACTTCATTCCAGATACACAATATTACCATTCCTCTCAAACATTGTTCACAAATCTGTCTAAATGTGTGATAGTGAGCACTTCTGCTTTGCTGAGATAATCCATCCCACCTCACAGGTGTGCCACATCAAGATGCTGATCTGACATCATGATTAGTGCACAGGTGTACCTCAAACTGCCCACAATAAAAGGCCACCCTGAAATGTGCAGTTTTGTCTCACAGCAAAATGTCACAGATGCCACAAGCATTGAGGGAGCGTGCAATTGGCATGCTGACAGCAGGAATGTCAACCAGATCTGTTGCTCGTGCATTGAATGTTCATTTCTCCACCATAAGCCGTCTCCAAAGGCGTTTCAGAGAATATGGCAGTACATCCAACCGGCCTCACAACCGCAGACCACGAGTAACCACACCAGCCCAGGACCTCCACATCCAGCAGGTTCACCTCCGAGATCGTCTGAGACCAGCCACTCAGACAGCTGCTGAAACAATTGGTTTGCATAACCAAACAATTTCTGCACAAACTGTCAGAAACCGTCTCAGGGAAGCTCAACTGCATGCTCGTCATCCTCATCGGGGTCTTAACCTGACTCCAGATCGTTGCGTGTGTGGCGTCGTGTGGGTGAGCGCTTTGCTGATGTCAATGTTGTGGATCGAGTGGCCCATGGTGGTGGTGGGGTCATGGTATGGGCAGGCATCTGTTATGGACGAAGAACACAGGTGCATTTTATTGATGGCATTTTGAATGCACAGAGATACCGTGATGAGATCCTGAGGCCCATTGTTGTGCCATACATCCATGAACATCACCTCATGTTTCAGCAAGATAATGCACGGCCCCATGTTGCAAGGATCTGTACACAATTCTTGGAAGCTGAAAATGTCCCAGTTCTTGCATGGCCAGCATACTCACCGGACATGTCACCCATTGAACATGTTTGGGATGTGCTTGACCGGCGTATACGACAGCGTGCACCAGTTCCCACTAATATCCAGCAACTTCGCACAGCCATTGAAGAGGAGTGGACCAACATTCCACAGGCCACAATAGACAATCTGATAAACTCTATGCGAAGAAGATGTGTTGCACTGCATGAGGCAAATGGTGGTCACACCAGATACTGACTGGTTCTGAGTCCCCAGACCGCCAATAAAGCAGAAACAAAATGCACATTTCAGGGTGGCCTTTTATTGTGGGCAGTTTAAGGTACACCTGTGCACTAATCATGATGTCAGATCAGCATCTTGATGTGGCACACCTGTGAGGTGGGATGGATTATCTCAGCAAAGCAGAAGTGCTCACTATCACACATTTAGACAGATTGGTGAACACTGTTTGAGAGGAATGGTAATATTGTGTATCTGGAATGAAGTTTAGATCTTCAAGTCCATCTCATGAAACATGGGAGCAAAAACAAAAGTGTTGCGTTTATATTTTTGTTGAGTGTATATACTTAGCTACCCAGCAGCTACTTCCAGAGAACAACACCTTCTGTCCTACCTTCGACACACACTTCCGCAGCAGTGACGTCACAGCTCCTCCCAGAGGCCGCGCCATGTCCATTGAAACTTCCGGTTCGGAGCGCGCATGTGCGGCCTGCCGCAGCGGGATTTTATTCCCAACTGAGAGCTGCTAAGCTAAATGCTAAATTAGCAGCAGCCGTTAAGAAGTCAGACAGAAACAGAGAAATGAGACGTAAATGTTTCCAGAGGACTCAGAGAAAAGTCAACTCAGAATAAACTATGGGCTAAGGACTCACAACGCTTCTAAAAATATGACAAATGTATATTTTTTAAAGAGATTTGAGCAGCAATGAAGAGGTTACGGAGCCTGGTCCGTCAGCTTTTAGGGTCCCCTGGAAACACTGAGGCTAAACTTTATGTCTGAGAATCTTCTTTCCTAACTCTGACCTCCAGAATAATCAGAGAAATGAAGGACGACTGTTTTTGGTAAAATATATATTTTATTTATTTCTTCATACAAAGAAATATTATGAATGTTCAGTATTTAATCATCTAGAAACATCTGTTCCATTTTGCTCTTGCAGTTGTGTAAAATTAATTCTTTTCATGTACATACCACAAAATACTTGATTTACATGTCTTTTTCAGTTTTTGTACAGATCTGCTAAGGTCTAAATACATATTATAATGTGGGGAAGACAAACACTTCTAACATTTATTAGATCTCTAAACAGGTTGAATAAAACTCAACCGACGATGCAGCAACATGAGGTGAACCCACGAGTGCAAGATGTTTTTTTTTCATTATTATTTTATTTTCTCAGATATTCCCTCAGCGGAGCAGAACACGAAGTTTAAGGGAAAACGTCGACTTTCCTTCCAGACTGTGATAAGAGAGGTCACCGTAAATGCTTTTAGAATCAGACAAAGGTGGGGGGAGAGGGGATGGAGGCTTTAACACACACACACACACACACACACACACACACACACACACACACACACACACACACACACACGTCGCTCAGCTACAGAAGGGAGTCGGCCCACTGTAAAAAGAAACGAGTCATAATTCAGACTTTTCCCCTTAAAAATTTGGACTTTTTCAGAATTGACTGCAGAATTATGATTTTTCCTAAAATAATACAAATGTAGATTTTCCAGGATTCAGATTTTCTTCTTTACTCGGGCCTCCACCCTCTGCTGCATTCAGCACTGCACAGAACACACACACAGTGCAGCAACAAGCCTCCATCTCCTCCGCTCTCCCACCGTGCTGGACTGTTGAAGAGGCACCACAGCTTCTCTTGAAGGGGACGGACGGACAGTCAGACTCACTGAGGGACTTTCTGTGTGTGAGGACATGTTGTGTACATTCAGTCCGCTCCCGCCGCCACTGCACGGACGTCACATCAGAGAACGACACATTTTCTCCCTCTTGCATATCAAGAATTCAAGTAGAAAGACAAAAAAAGAAGCGATGCAGAGACGTGACGGAGCTGTGAGGAAACAGGAAGTCTTTTTTTTTTGGCAACAAGTGGAGAGGTGAGGATGATGATGATGATGAGGGTGAGTAAGGCATAGATGAGGTGCGACTGAAACCCGCCTGAAGTGCTTCACAGAAACGCTCCTGTCTGTCTCCAAGGCACATGCCCCGCCCCCCCCGCTGACCCGCCGCTCTCCTCAACAAATCAAACGCAGAAATCTGATTGAGACTTGGTGTGACCTTTGACCTGAGCGGACAGGGCAGGAGCCGGGCTCCCGGCCAGCGCCGCCTCTAATGGGGAGTTAGAGAGCGGAGGCCGATCGATCCGCCGCTTACCTTCACCCGATTAGCATAACGCTAACGTGGACTCGGCGTCTGATGGATGGGTCGCTCATTAGAGCCGGCAGCAGAGTGAAAGGGGCAGCTGTGTTCTTTAAGCAAGACTGACACAATGAGGATCAATTAGGCCTATTGATCTACCGCTGATTGAGTGGAATGGGACGTGAGATCAGGAGAAGTGGACTGTCAAAGGAGGAAGTGAAACCTCATGAAAGACCCGGACTCAGAGCATGATGTAGGAGGCTGACCGATGAGGTCGGAGTCTGCTTCTACGTCAGGCCGCTGACTTATCAGTGAAGGAGGATGCACATGGCTGCTCTGCACTTCTCTGTGAGCACTCTGTACCCGTATTGTGGTGCTGCTCCAGTCATGGCTGATTATCTGCAGTTTGAAGCACCAGTAGATTCAAACGAGGAATGTTAAAAACACAGGGTGGGTCAGATGTTCTGTACAAACATGGTTAGGCAGCTTAGTGAATTAATTGCTTAGAAATAAAAATAAATTATTATAAAATAGATTTCTGTACATTTTACATATATATAGCCGTATCTCCACATCTTGCCTTTGAATTACAGAAAAAAATAACTTCTCAACAACAACAACGACAAAATCGTCTGTTGATTCTCACGTCAGTCCCAGCCAAAGTTATGTCCCGTCATCTGGTAGAACTTCATGTTGAAGGGCCTGTAGAAGTCCCGCAGCCTCTGCACCACCTCGGGGTGGATGTTGGGGTGGGTGCGCCCTTTGGTTTTGCCCAGGCAGTGGGGCTTGCTGCTGCCCTCTGCCTTCTTGAGGCAGGGGAAGCCCTTGGTCTGGTTGAAGTAAAAGTGTTTGTCCGTGATGATCCTCTTGAGCCCCAGGAAGTCCTGAACGCGGCCCAGCTCTCCGGCCGGGTCGCTGATCAGACGCTCGCCGCTCACAAACAGGATCTGGTCCATGGGGAAGTACTGCAGCCAGTTGTCCAGGTGCTTGGCGTAGATGCCGATCTGGATGGCGCTCCACGACGTGTCGATGAGCCCCGTAGTCCTGTTTTTGAAGGTGAGGCTCTCAAAGGAGGGAATGTCGGGCTTCTTAGACAGCGTCTGCGTGTAGTCCGAGATGGCTCTGGTGACGGGGTCCCTCACCACCACGATTAGCTTGGTGTCCCGGGACATGGAGGAGATTCTGGCTGGAGCCTCCCGGGTCACAAAGTAGCTGGGGGTTTTCTCCATGGTGATCTGGCCCTCCAGGGTCTTCGGCATCAGCTCCCTGCGGAGAAACAGAGCAAACAGGAGGTTAGGGGGGTACGACGGCCTGAATAATGTAATCAGGCTGATGGAGTGTACTCCGCTCTGCAATCAATGACTCACTGAGCCTGTTTAGCCTTATTACAGGGCCTGAAAAGCGATTAGTGCAGGCAGCTGTCCAACATCAACAAGCTCATGAGATATCCCCCGACAGGAAACAGACGACCTGCACTTACTGCACAGGAATTCACCATATTAGGAGCCGCGTGTCTTCACTTCTGACGCTTTCCTCGAACCTCCCAGCTGGATCTTCAGCTCCACACTGTCCCCCTCTCTAACCCACTACTCTGCTGACTCAGGCGTAGCTGTGCCACGCTGCCCCCCCCACCCCCACCATAAAACCCCGACAGCGCTGAAAGATGATGAGGCTCGTCTCACAGAGGGAATCTGCTGCCCGACAGCAGCCGCTTTGGGTTTTGGCTGACGTACAGATGTATAATCAGGAGGCTCCGACTACAACCGGTTCTGGAGGAAAAGTGGAGGCGCTCCGCCCGCTCGGGTTTCAGAAACGGCGGCCAGCCACGGAGTCTACATTATGGCGGAGGCGATAAGCGGTTTGACTGACACTGGATCACATGACATCACCAAAAGTTTACCGACTGTGCTTCAAAGATCACCCCTCAAACGTCCCGTCAGTCGGACCCCGTCAGTCGGACCCCGTCAGTCGGACCATGCTCGGGGTTTTGTGTATGTGTTTGTGTTTGAGCTGCAGTGTCTGTGTGAGCACAGCACTGCCCCCCCCTGCACAGGCCACCAGGTGAAGTCTGACTCATCCAGGCGGCTCCGTTCAGGCCTCTTTTCGTCACGTCCAGCACACTCATGGTTAATTCATGTAACATCAGCTCTCTGTCAATGCACATATTTGTGTGCAAGAACTTCTCCATTAAAGAAAAGGGAGGCAGCCGGGGTGACCTGAGGTAAGCACTGAAAGGCCTGCCGGCAGATCTGTGTGATCCTGACGCAGAGACAGAGATCTAATTATGATCACATGGCTTTGACTGCTGACACATCAGCAAACAAACGCTGCTCATTAACGGCTCATTGACAGATTCAGCCCACTTCCGGCTGTTTGTACAGTGAAGTGAACACGCTCCGCCTAAAAACGGTTCCGTCACTCTCACAAAGGCGACGCACTCTGAAAGAGTCCAGAGGCAAACGGAGGCCAGCGGCTCGCGCTCTAATCCGATTTCAACATGACAATGCTGCACAGAGATACAGGGAGGAGGCCTGAGAGTGACAATGTGCAGAGATAGATTATGCTGATCCCAGCTCAGGGTAAAAACAATCATGTGTTGGGGGATGCAGGAGCGCCGAGGAAACCCCCAAAAAAAGCGCCAAATCCAGAAGAAGAGGCTCCTCTAATAAAACCTCTGACTCTGCCAGAGGAGCAGGAAGCAGAGAGGAGGAGGAGGAGCAGGAGGAGCAGCTCTCCCAGAAACAAAGCCTATTCTGCTGCTTTTTGATTTATGAGCTGCTGCTTTTAAAGATTCTGTCAGCAAACAGCCAATTCTGTGACACGGCGCTCCTCTTTTTTCCTGCTTTTCTTTGTGAGTGAGCCATTGTCCCTGAGCGGCGGGGTGAGCAGGGCAGCGGTCAGGGCAGAGGGGTGGTGGTGGTGGTGGTGGTGGTGGTGCAGGGCAGATAGAGGAGCAGGGTGGGGGTGCCTGAAGTGGAGCACTTCTCTGTCCTCCTTCACCTCAAGTGACAGAGAGCCGTTTGGAGAGCTCTTAAGTGGAGCGTGTGCCTGAATTGCTCTGCACCCGGTCAGATAACTGCACCGGTGCATGCTGGGAAACAATAGCACTGTAAATATCTGAGCGCCCCCCCCCTCCCTCAGATGATGTACGCCTGCACTTTTTGCCTCTTTGCACCTCTGTCTGCAGAGAAAGGCCAAAAAACACACGACAGCATCGAAGGAGGGGCGGCGGCACGGCGGCGCGGCCCTGTGGCCCCTCATCGCCGCCTGGAGGAGCCGCGCCACATGCCACACACAGGAAGAGGTTATTTCTGTCATCTGCCTCCCTCCTGTCAGGTTTGATTGGATGATAACGGGCTGCCACCGAGCCGTCTGTGTCACAGCGACAAAATGAGCAGAAAAGCTGTTCTGTGGATTTTAGCTTTGATACAAAGGGTTTGAATTGTCTCATGTCTGCATGTCGACAGCATTTGAATCTCAAACTGGGGTTTGTGGATTTGAATAAAGACAAATCAGAGGGCACTTTGTTTCCACAGGGAGAGGGCGCGGCGGCGGCAGGACGGTTTCTATGGAGCGAGCGTCGCCGTCCTCGTGGGAGGCTGAATGAACCTGTCCCCAGCGCTGAGCTACAGGGCCCACTCGACCTCTGCCAGCCAGGTCCCACACTGAAGTGACACTTCACAGGCGGGAAGAAGAGGAGGGCGGAAACCAGGGAAGAAAGGCGCCCTTTATTTTCCAAGAGCCTCTTAGCCGAGCTTCTCATGAAGCAGCATGGAAACACAAAGACGCGTCTTTATGCCTTAATAAGGATCTGAGGTTCCATGTTTGATCTTTGCACCCTGCAGGCAGCAGACACTCAGAGACCATGCAAAGAAAACACAGTCAGAGTGTTTAAAGATGTTTAACCAGCAGAAAGCTTGTCAGACTGTAACCAGCGAGGTGTTAGCACGCAGCTACGTCCTCCACCTGCCTGCAGGTTTACCAGCGATGAGGCTCAGAGTGAGCGTGCAGCCTCCAGCAGCCGGCGGGTTCACATTAACAGGCTTCACTGAATAATGGTGTCACCGAGTGCAAGACCCCCAAAAAATACTCTCTGCAGAGAGGATGAATAATGCAGGCTGGCCTACTATCACAGGCTCAGACGGGGCCAAGGTGGAGGCGCATTTAAAGCTCCACCTCTGCAACCTGACGTCCCACAAACACACACTTCTTTGAACCACAACTGATTAATGGGAAACTTCGGTGAGACGCACAAACAGCGTGCAGCAGCAGACTGTGATGTCAGCGAGTTTAGGCGGCGCTCTCGCCTCGTCGCTTGGCTCTGCGACACTTTGACTCCCAAACTCTCGGCCTGAAGCTCTGATCCTGGTGATGAATGCAGCTCCCCGAGCCTGAGCTCCATCCAGACGGATCACTGATGTCAGAGCAGCCTGGGAATCCACCGACCCTGCGCCTAAACTAAACACTTCAGCCGTACATCCATCACTTCACACTGAAACCAGGGCAGCAGAGGGAAGCATGTTTTTATCTCAGCACTGTGTGTGTGTCCATGTGTGTGTCTGTGTGTGTGTGTGTGTGTGTGTGGTCAGGGACCATTCGGACTGGCTTGGGCTCAGGCCCAGCCCGGGTTTGGAGGCAATCAGACACTAGTACAGCAGAACAAATAAATGGGGAGCTAACCACCATATATAATGTCATGGCCTGTCAGACACCACGCAGACATGGACGGCACAAGTTATTAAATGAAATCATTTTCCTCCTCAGAACACTCAGAGGAATGTGTGGAGGTGTTCACCATGTGGCATAAATAAAACAGAGGAGCCCGACATGCAGCAGCAGCCCGTCGCACAAAAACCATCACCTGACACACACCGGACACACACACACACGTTGGGGGTATCACCCAGAATTTGTTTAGCACCAGTAATCCTCTCTAATCAGCGTGTTTGCTGAAGGTGTTCGCCTGCAGCTCGCCACACATTCCAGCATCCATCAGCACCAGGGCGCGGCGGCTGACAGCCCGGACCCAATAAACCCGTGAACCGTGAAGGGATAAAAAACAACAATGAGGAGCTGCAGGTATGTGTGTGTGTGTGTGTGTGTGTGTGTGTGTGTGTGTGTGTGTGTGCGGGATCAGACATTCTGACTGATTTCCTGACACTTGACATGCACCAAGAGGCACATGACTCCTTGATCTAGCTACAGCAAAGATGAATAAAAGATGTAACAGACTCAGGAAGAACATACATGCCACCACCCCCACACACACACACACACACACACTCACAGACTCACACTCAGACAGACACACACTCAGACAGACACACACACTGGGATCTACTTTGCATCCTGTTTGAATTGTCTGTCATCCACAACTGCCTCCACACCTTTTGAAGGCAGGTGAACTACAAAGTGTGTGTGTGTGTGTGTGTGTGTGTGTGTGTGTGTGTGTGTGTGTGTGTGTGAGGGGATTTCCTCTCCACTGTATGTCACTCACTGAGCAGATCTTCCTGTGTGTGTGCTTATTATTTTGCCTCCATCAGTCACAGAGCAGCTGCAGGTTAATGGTTTACAAATTCCTGAAGACAGCCTGCCTCCGTCGCTAACGTATAATTAGCAGCAGAGAGTAATGACGGCGGCGGCGCTGATCAGCGAGCTGCAGTCCTCCGTCTCCCCTGATCTGGGCCCTGATGTTGTCTCTGCTGTTTTCAGGGATCTCCAAACTTATATAATCAGATTTACACCAGATTATACATCATTACAGTTACCATGGCGATGTAGCAGTTAGGAGAGCCTTCCTGATCCTGCTGTAACTCAGGAGTCGGTTTAACATCGGTCTGAGTCAGGGCAGTGTTTCAGGACTTTCTGCTGGCTGTGGCCGGCTGAACAGGCAGAGAAAAAGTGCACATGCTGCAGAGATAATTGGCTCTGAGTGGAGTTTGGCTGAAGTGTTCTTCAGCCGGCAGCAGTGGGAGCACATTTAAACGGAGAGAGTGACGAGTGTCGAGCAGCCGCGCTGGAGAGAGACGACTCCGGGCTCCTAATGAGCTCTGCTCTTTTACTGCCAGGCTAATGGAAACCTCAGGAGACCGCCTGTGTGTGTGTGTGTGTGTGTGCGTCTCCCAGAGGCAGGCTCACTCTCCTGCAGCCTAATGGCTACCTCTGGGACCTGATACCTGGGACGAGTGGGGCTTTGCCGTCAGTTTTTCCTCAGACTTTGTCTTTCTCTGGTCGGTGAGTTGAGCCGTGTGTGTGTGTGTGTGTGTGTGTGTGTTTGCGGCCTGACGGAACCTTTTAACGTGCCAAACGCTGTTTATTTAGCAGCATGAGTGACCGTTAATGGAGCAGAGAGGACGTCTGACAACATCCAAATTATCAGCTCATTAAAAGGCGACTAATTCACACCCAGCACAGAGGGAGGGATCCAACGCTCTATTAAAACTTATTTTACTGTTGGATAGAACACACACACACACACACACACACACACAGCTTTGTGTTTTTCTACAGTAAAGATAAGAACCACTTAAATGGACGGAGTATTTTCTCATTTCCAGATTAAAGCAACATTTTTAGAATCACTGAGAATTAAAGTAAAATCACTGAAAACTTTACATTCTGATTTCTGCAGATTTCAGACAAAAGTCGTCGCCTCTTTTTTTCCTAATTCTGTTCTGCGTGTGACTTCCTGTGTCTTAACCCCTCCAGCAGGAGGTTGTTGTGTGTGGCAGCCATATTGTCCTTGCTGGTGTGAGCGGTGCTCAGAGCGCAGCGCCTCCACTCCCCTCTCCACAGGTCTCCTCTTTCACAGTTAACCATGCCGCCTTCACCAGCGAGGCCTCCGTGGTCAGAGCGGCCTCACAGCGAGCTCCGCCCCAGGGACGGACGAGCCGAGCCACGGTCACAGACCAGCAGCAGAGCTGCAGAGTGCAGGGAGGGACGTCAGGGGAAGTCCGGGCTGCACCGAGGCGCCGCTTCACCCCGACAGGTTTTGTGCTGGCTGCTGAGGATGTGGCCCCGCTGTCAGCTGTACGGTTGGCTGGCTGAGCGCTCGGCCTCTGAGGGGCGCCGAGTTTCAGGATTTAGGAAACAATCGGGGCCCAGTCATCTGCATGCAGCTCTGCCCCCTCCTCTCACTGATACAGTTTAAACTCATTTCTATCACAGCCTGTGTCTCTCACTCTGCCAGGACCCTAACCCACCTCCACACAGTACAGGCCTGACCAATCAATACTCGCTCTCCCAGAGGAGCCGGGCCCCGGCGCCGAGTGTGTGCACGCCGTCTGACGTTATTTGTGGCTCCACAGCTGAGCCGCGCTCCATCTGTGTGGCGCTCTGTGGGAGCTGAGAGGAGAGTGGATGCGAGCGCCCATCCAGAACTGTCCCCTGACCCCGCCTGGGCGGGTGGAGACAGATAAGGTGAAGCTTGTAGCTGCAATCACACATACAGGAGACGTCCTGCTCAGAGCCGAACCTCTGATTATAAACCACAGCACCTCACACGTGTGCGGGCTCAGAGCTATATTCCACCATCACACCCACCACGTGCTTCATGCTGAAGCAGCTCTGAAGGAGCAGCCATGACAGCTCCGAGCGCAGCCCGCAACACGACGGCAAAACCACAGCACGGCAATTACATATGAAAGCCGCCATCGCCAATACGGCTGAGTGAAATATGGAGAGAGGCTGACGGGACCCGAGAGCCAAACAGACACGGTTACACAGGGCGGAGGCTGTAAAGGTTAAGGTGGCTGATGTTTGACCTTTGACCTGGACACACACACACACACACACTGTGAGGCATAAAGAGGCACAAGTTGAAAATCCACTCTAATATGAACTCTATATTTACTTAAATAATTCTACAGAAAATTTTTAAAGTTTTATTTTTGTCGTTCAACATGTTAAAAACATGAAAGAACAAAAACTGTTTCAGATTAACACAGATTACAGATTATTCTGTAATTTTGCACATAAAAAAACAGTTAATCACAGAAACCTGAGAGAATTCGCCAAGTTTAAATGATCAGTACTTCCGGTTTTAAATCTAATCCTCTCCATTTTCTCCTGTAAAGAAACTTTAACTCTTTAAACCTTCTGATGTGACACACTCACATTATAACGGTGCTGAATGTGTCAAACAGGTGCAAACAGAACATAATGAACCCATGTTCACCACGCAGGCCCGGCCCTGTGTGTGTGTGTGTGTGCGGTTCATGCATGACCTCACTGTGAAAATGTGGACGTCCTGATACAAGGACCCCTCGGTCAAAAGCATGAATCATGTGTTTGTCTTTGGCACAAATAAAAACTGTCAAAGAACATCAGGAATCCACAATGAGGCTTGTTCTCTCCTCCTTTCATTTTCAGACGTTTCTTTGCTTCTGTGTGTGTGTGTGTGTGTGTGTGTGTGTGTGTGTGTGTCTGTGCTCTAAATGTCCACTCAGGGGTGGGGGGGGGTGCAGATTGTGCAAAAGGACAAACACAGAGAGCCGAGTTACACAACGAAGCGCCTCTGTGATCGGATCAGAGTCTGAGCGGAACCTTCTGGTGTCTGTGTGCAGGCCTGACGGAGCGGCGCTGGATGAAGTCTGAGTTCCTCCAGAACAGAAACTTTTCCCTGCACCGCTGGGACCGCCGACGCCAGCTGTCTGACTGAAGCCTTCGCTTCTTACAGGAGACACGGATTCACTCACTACAACTACACCGAGGGAACAACACACTGCAGCTACACCAAAACCCTGTGTGTGTGTGTGTGTGTGTGAGATAGTTAAATTACATTTCATGTCTTAAAGCTCGCAGGGAGCGCTCTTCCTCTGGCTGGATTAAATAACAGGCAGTAAATCTGAGTTTCTGTGAAAACAGACAAACAGTGTGTGTGTGTGTGTGTGTGTGTGTGTGTGTGTGTGTGTGTGTGTGTGTGTTTTCAGCACTGGGCCTCCTCATCCTGCATGTTTAACACACAGAAGAGGAGCCGAGTGTTTCTGTCAAATCCAGAGGAACGTTTAGCAGCAAATCAATGAATTACTGGATTTATTGGCCATAATTTAAACTGGATTATAAAGATGACAAAGCTTTGAATAAAGCGGAGTTAAATGAGGCAGCTGTTAGTCATCAGCCCTTCAGCTCCTTCCATGAACACGCTGTGTGTAAATGACAGATCTGCAGCTCAGTGACGTGAAAAACATCCAGACTCTGAAAATGTCTGATCCACAAAGAAAAAAACTTTTCATTCATTTTACTTATTTAAACGCAGAGATTGACGCACCCCGCGCCACCCACCTACACCCCCTGAATTATAGTTTAAACATAACGCAATCAAACCTAAAATGTGACTTAATTTAAATGATTAACAGGCGCCGAACCAAAGTGCAGCCGGCTCAAGGTGCAGTGCGGCTCCGCGTCCAACAGAGATCAGTGCGCGTCGCAGAAACGGCTCAAAAAACTCAATTACACACTTAAAATATGAACATTTAATTTAACTGTTAATTAAAAATAAAAACCTGCTGTGAGCCCGCAGCGCGCGGAGCAGCACGGAGCTCACGGCCGCCGGGTCCGAACCGGGTTCGGAAATAAACCCCGAACTTTGTGCGCAATGACTCGAATTGTGTTTATTTGCGTGGGTTTCATGAGGTCCGAATTATCGTCATTATTGGTCGAATTATTTTAGAGCTAATTTGATTTTATGAGGTGTGAAAAATAAACTCTGAGGAATGGTTCGGAAGGACGCGCCGCGCGCGCCGCGCTGCGTAAAAGCCTCTGACATGTTCCAAAGAAAAGCAGAGCGGGTTCTTACCTGTACCAGTCCAGGCCGTTGTCGTAGTTCCGGTCGAAGAAGTGCGGCTCCGCTCCCACGGCTCGGATGTCCGGGTGGACCCGGAGGAACTCCAGCAGAGCCCGCGTCCCTCCCTTCTTCACCCCGATGATGATCGCCTGCGGCAGCTTCTTGCTCCCGGAGCCGTTGGAGAAGCTGGACATGGCGCTGGGCTCCGGGGCTCTCTGCTGCTCGGCGCGCATCTCCTCCCAGTCCTCGGCTCTGTCCGCGTCCAGCTCGTTATTGAGCAGGTCTCTGGACGCAGCGGTCCTGATGGACGGCTGCTCCTCGTAGTCCCCCTCTATATCCTCCCACGGCTGCGGCTTGGCCAGCAGTCTGGACACCAGGTCCGTCCTGCCGCTCTCTGTCCTCCTGCCCACCGCCGAGCCGGTCTCCTTGCCCCGGTAACTCTCCACCACCAGGCTGGGCATGGTGGCGCAGTAGCCCACGCAGGAGTACAGCATGTAAACCCAGAGCAGAAACATGATGCTGAGCAGGACGAGCTTCTTCTTCACGGGGCTGGACCAGCAGGCATGCAGGCTGTGGCAAAGCAGGCTATATTCCATAAGTCATGTCCCCGCGGCGCATATTGGCCCACTCACTCCCCGCGGCACCTCTGCGATCCACGCGCAGCGAAGCGCATGCTCACCTGGAAGGAACAGAACAGACAAGAGGCGCAGAGCAGCTACAGCGGAGCGGCGCGCAGAGCCGCGGAGCCCTGTGTCATCATACCCGCGGAGGAAGGACGGAAGTCACGCTGCGTCACCGCGGAGCCCCACGAGCCTCATCCCAGGTTTGTTACAGCCGCGGCTGCAGCGCGAGACCTTATACAGAGGCGCGCGCCAGAGTGACGGGGGCCGCGGCCAATCGCAACAAGGAGGAGCAGCCGTTTGTTTACAGGACAGGACCAATCAGAGGAGAGCGCGTGGGCGGGGCCAGCCGTGTGAGAGAGGGAGAGAGAGAGAGGGAGAGAGAGAGAGAGAGAGAGAGAGAGAGAGAGAGAGGAGAGAGAGAGAGAGAGAGAGAGAGAGAGAGGGAGAGAGAGGGAGAGAGAGAGGGAGAGAGAGAGAGAG
>NC_041027.1:15212494-15214994 GCF_900634625.1 Parambassis ranga
CCAAACTATAGGGGTAAAGGGCGGAAGGGGGGCACATGTTGACTGACAGGTGCAGAGGTGGCCCGCTAAAGACAGCTTAGCATGCTCACTAAAGGATTTCAGTGAAACTTAAAGCCGAACATTATGTGCTCGCCGAGGCTGCATCACCTAACGAGGCGAGCACCGAGCTCGTGTGCGAACTGGAAGATCTGCATGTTGCAGAAAGTGCAGTTCCTTCAGTGGCCACTGGTCCTGAAAGAGTCAGTCCACTCCATGTTCACAGCCTGACAGGTGGAGGAGGTGGGCGGAGTCAAACACTGTCGAGACAAGCGACAGCCTCCATACTTCTCTTCAGGGAACCTACAGGTGACATCAGAGCATTCGTCCATGATTCTTTAGCCTCTGACAGCTAGCATGCTAACAGGCGTAATACCAGTCTGCGCCACTAGCCGGTGTAGCTCTGCGTCTTCTTCCTCTGCTGACCCGCCCTCTCCTGAGAATCCATGCATCCATGATTGACACATCTAGCTCTGCAAAAACACAACAGCGCCCCCTGCCTCTAAGGAAAGGTACTACACAACCACACAGAACACTAATTATGACTTTTTTTTTTATTTGCTGTTGACTTTTCACAGGGTTAATTATTGTAGAACCGTCAAGTAACAGCTTAACATCCTGTGCTGTGTGTTTCAAAGATGAATCATTGTGTGAGGTGCAGACACGGAGGCCTGTGTGCGTCCACAGGAGCAATTTACACTGTACAGGTCCTTTAAAACCATCATGTCCATCACAGGGAGGACCTGCTGGACATGAATAAATACACAATATTTACATACAGAGCACACACTGAAATGATTAGAGCCTGATGTGATAACTCCAGCACCACGAGTCCATCACAGGGGGTTCATTGATGCTCTCCGTACAGCTAGTTAGCCAGCGGTGCGGCGGGCGGAGGAGCCGCCTCCGCACCGCCGCTCCGGGACTTCTTGCAGGTGAGCATCAGCAGCAGCAGCATGGGCAGGTGCCACAGGCTGCAGAAGAACAGCTTGCGAGCGTTGTTGCGGTCTCCTTTCCTGTAGAAGCGGAAGGCCAGGTAGCTGATGTACAGGTTGATGGGTAAGGAGATGATGGGGAAGGTCCAGGTGGTGAGGTCCAGCGCGGGCGCCAAGGTCGACAGAGCGATCAGGCCCAAGCTGTGGCGTAGCGCCACCCGCCTGCACAGGGCAGGGTGGGTGACGGACATCATGCGATAGCCACCGCGGGAGTAGTCTTCCTTCAAGTTCCAGCTGAGGGCATTGAAGTGGGGGAACTGCCAGCTGTAGAGGAACCCACCCAGCAACAAAGCACCTGTGGGGGGGGGGGGCGGTGACACAGGGAGGAGGGAGGGGCGACACAGGGAGGTGGGAGGGGTTAATGACGCACCGAGGCTGACGGGCTGACACTCAGCGATGTTTGTTTCTTTTTACTATTTTATTTGCACAGCACAGAAATCTTGTACCTGGCTCCAGGCAGCCCGTGGCTGCAGTCCAGCCCATCACCGGTGGAATGGCGCCCACCACTGCCCCCACCCAGGTGTTGGTGATGCTGAGCCTCTTGAGCGGTGTGTAGCAGCAGGTGTACAGGAAGATGTTGAGGGCGCCCAGGAAGCCCGTCAGAGGGTTTACTACCAGAGAGAGCAGGGCGACCCCGGGGAGGCCGCAGGCCACGGCGAAGGACACGGCGTGGAGAGGACTGACGTGAGGAGAGAGACAGACGTGTGTCAAAATAAGATCAGAGAATACAAAACAGAAGCAGAGGAACCAGGAAGTCATGTGATCAGAGTTTGTCAGGGATTAAAGAGCATGTGCACCGGAGATCAAAACTAGCAGAAGAAACCACAGAGGCTCCTCCTCCTCCTCCTCCTCCTCCTCCTCCTCCTCCTCCTCCTCCTCCTCCTCCGGTCTGGTTCAAATTCACAGTAAATGCTCCATAAATTAAAGAGGGCAGATTAAAATCTTGACCAGTCGCAGGCCTGTTCTTCAAACAGCAAAAAGGGGCTTTTATTCTGCTGCAGGGACATCGGTGCATTAATGTCATTAGTGGTGTTATGTCTGTTTAATGTGGGCTGAGATGAGGCCGTGCAGGCTGGCTCAGTGGGGGGGTACGTCAGATGGCCTGAGGTGGGCGTCCTGAGCTCACGGTCCCACACGGCCGCAGCCACAACGGCAGGTGTGGTCAGCTGGTTAGACCACAACCACACACAGACACACACACACAGACACACAGAGACACACACACACACAGACACACACAGACACACACACACAGACAGACAGACAGAGACACAGAGACACAAACACAGACACACAGAGACACACACACACACAGAGACAGACACAGACACAGACACAGACAGACAGACAGACACACACACACACACAGACAGACAGACACAGACACAGACAGACACAGACACAGACACAGACACAGACAGACACACACACAGACACACACACACACACAGACACACACACACACACAC